>NW_028277167.1:4709500-4868000 GCF_051122295.1 Plectrocnemia conspersa | reverse complement strand
GTTTGCATTTTAAAAATGTTTTGTACACGTGGGTTGGGTTGTTTTGTACACAAGCATATGTATATGCATTTAGCATAATTAAAAATAAGTATCAACCTCTTTTTTTTTGTGTGTAAAGCTGAAAATGTTGTGTTTATAAGCAGTTTGACAAAACTTTTTCATTCGCTTTTAGGCCCCCAAAGTCTACGCCCACTACTTTGCAAGCGACCGAGATAATTTTTTAACCCCTCCGAATATATTTTAACGCATAAACATTCCCGTGGTTTATTGGCCAAAAGAGTTATGTCGCTCGTAATTTTCGACGAGGACACTCGCGTGTTTCGTGCTAATTATTTTTAGGCGCGTCACAAATCTATCCTTACTAATCTAATGATGTATGGCGGTAAAAATACTAAAATATAGTTGTTACACAAAAAAATGTAATAAAAGAAAAACTCTGATTAGGCTTTATAATCGACCGAGGTTGACCTCGCGTTTTGGTAGTTAAATTCGGAATAAAAATGCAAGACGTTAATCTTCTCTGCAATTAATCTGCCAGAGTAATGGTTAAACTAATTGTTATAAGATTAGAAGGTTATTAAATAAATAAAATAGTAATTGTATTATAAGTTAAAATATTATTGCGATTACATTTTGTGATATATATTCATATTATTGTTATTTAATACTTTGGCGGACGGATGGTGACGGGTAGAAATTATACACAGATGAAGATGCTAAAGTTGTAGGTTAGTTACATAGTTATTGAATGTTATGAATGAGATCGGCGAAGAGGCGTCGCCGATTGACGTCTTCAAACCAAATAATGTGTTGCTCTCGCCACCGCCACGCCAGTCACCTAGCTTGTGGGCAAATAAATCGCCCCCCACATAACGGTTGCTTTATTTCCTTTAGGAAATCCATAAAATTCATAAATACGTGTCTGTTCTCGCCGTAGAACTGCGACCTAGTCTCTAAGTCATATATTTATAAGGTCGAGTTAAACTCTTGGAAATTCAGATTCGAAAGCGGTACATATGGCATACATTGTTATAATAAGACCCGACACGTCTTCAATAATACGTAATTATATATTTAATAATTTATTAATTTGTTTTACTTAATATATAATACTTAATAACATATATTTTTGAGTTTCAGTTTTTCATATACTATTTTTGAAAAAATAAAACTTGCTGTTGTATAAAATTGCGAAATAATTTTGCCTCGACTCGTTTCAAAGATAAATTAGTATTTTTATCTCGAGTTTCGGGTTGCGCAAAAAATACAATATATAATAAAAACATTTTTTTTTATTATAAAATTAATTATAAAAACATACATTTATAAATCATCATGTATTCATTTTTACAAACTGTTTTTTGGAGGGAGGAGGGGGGGGGGCAACCGATTCTCGCCTCAGGTCCCGCGTTTCTCGCAGGCCCTGATTATACATTTTATGGTTCACAATATAATGTATCCTAACCGGGATCGTTCTCCGCCGCTCTTCATTTATGAGCCATTGCCAATGCAATATCCGCGGCTGCTCTGGAAATCCTTGCTGAAAGAATCCCATCCAGCGGAAATGATGGCAAGTCCTGCGGGACTCGTGCCGCTGCCGGAAGCTTTTAGATCTTGAGCGATATACATAAATGTATGTCGGAAGCAATGAGTTTGATATACGTATATCACAGATAGTGAAAGAAAAATATTTGTAAACTATCTATACTATATTTGCGTTAACACAGTCAGTTCGAAAACTATGTGTTTCATCATTATTCATATTTGAGAAAGAAATGACATCTTTGGGGTTACGCTCTAAAGCACACGATACGGGTATACGTTCGATTTACATACTTATCATTACTCCGACTACTCTCGAGGAATTTCTGTCATTAAGTGTTTGATCATTTCCTGTCATTATTATAAAAGTTGCCAAAAACAAATTATTCATAATCCCAAAGCCTTCTTAAAATTCATTATCACTAAACGCGCTGCTCAGTCGAATCCGAATGTGATGAACTTCAAAGAAAAACATTAGACGGTTTACAAAATATTGCTGACAGTTTCGCGCAATATTTTCGTACTGTTTTTTTCGCCTTCCTCTCAGTCGCTTCCTTCATCTTGTACTTGGTCATCAGTACTGACTATCGAATAAACTTAACGCTCAGATCTTAAATACGGCTTTGAGAAGTTGAAGATGTTCTTCTTGGCCTGGTTTGGTTTCATTTTAAAGTCAGTCTCGCTGCTCCACTAAAACGTATTTTTCATGTGATTCCTAAGATGTCATCGTTTTCGAATTGTTGTATGTCGCTAAGCATTTTTTCAAACTACTCAAAGATGCTGTCAACAATCAAACTACTCTTCCAGTTTTGGGGTCTAGAACGTTTTCGAGAATTACGATCGCGTCCGCTTTTGACTCAATTATGAGTGTCGTCACACGGCTCCTTAATATATGATATCTCCTCGTTTTTTAAAAGAAGGCTTGCCATCTTTAGCATAGGATTTAGCTATAGTGTCTACTATTTTTATTATGATATGTAATATATTTAAAAATGCTGTTTGACACACGGAAACTCTTTTACAATGAATGTTTTCCTTTATATTTATTATTCTTTGGAAGTTTCCTTTTATTTTTTTTGTATCGATATATTTTAAAATGAAAGCATTTTGTGTATTATATGTAATGTTAGAATAAAACATTCTATGGAAAATGTTGATGTCCTTAATTGTTAATCATCCGCATTTGAATGCTTTGGTGTTGTGCCGTTCCTTACATTTTGAATTCTCAGGCAAATCCTTTGGAGTATACCGAAGTGAAAACCATAGATTTTTATTATTAAAATGTATATGCGGTAGCTACTTGTAAAATTTAAATTATTATTATATTAAACTATCTGATAAGTAATGTAATCAAACATTACTCATTACATACAAAATAAAAATAACATAATACCTGAAAATTAAAAAAAAAACATGAAATAAATTAATTATATTACAATAATATTATAATATTTTGCACATATTAACTAAAATTCGAAAAAATGGAGATTGCTCTTTTTGTTATTAGTTGCTTCATATGTTTTTTATGTATATATTTATATTATTTTTTATTTAGAAATCATACCGTTTCTCTTCCATGCTTATTTTGTTGCTTGTATCACTTCTCTAGTATTCTATAATTATTTATATAAGGTAATTACGAATGCTGTAATACAATTTCATATTGTATTATCAATTCCAAGAATCATTACTTATGTCTCATATAGATATGTTGCTATTAAGTTAATTTACTTAATGCTTTATTAGTACGTATTTCACTCCAATGGTACCAATTATCTTCTTCGTAATACTGAAATTGCTGACCTCACTATAACTATAAATAATACATATATTGTTCTATTTAACGTTACACTCAAATTAAGTTGAAATTGATATTATTTTTCTATTTTGAAATATATTTATCAGACGCTGATGCGTAAGTTCTATATTTATATTATATTGTCGGCAGTGTCCCAATACCGTTTGAAATAAAGTTTTCAATTGCAATTTCATTTTCATTAAAAAAATGTTGTAATTGTCTCCGTCGAAACAAATAAATACATAGGGTGCTCCATACATCTGAAGGGTCTCGGGGGTGGTTTTGAGTTATCTTTTTTATTCACTCGCAGACCTGCAAACGTGCTCGCGCCCCGATGGATATAATTTACAGTCGCGCAAAAGTATACCCACACACCCTCCGGGTGCGTGCGTTTTTCAGAGTTTTTGTAACTTTCAGGGACGCCTCTATCTTTCTCTCTTTCGCTCCAATTGGACTCGCGTGCATTATCGGCGATTACCGCTGACAAATCGCACGAGACAAAAGGACGACGGGCCTGACACACCTGGAGAACCCTTTGTGCAAGTGTCGGTGGGGGAGTCGTCATCATGGAAAGTGTGGTTCAGGAGGGTTATATTTTTTTATTTCAGTAGTCGTGAAAACGGCGTATGCATCGTAGGATGCAATGCATTTTGAAAGTGTTGTGACTCGTGAGAAAACTGCAAAACGGCAAATGAAATATTCTATATTTGTACATTTTCTATTTCTTTGATGAAATATTTTACGGTCCTGGAATATGTATTCTAAACGACTTATAAATCGATTTTGCTACTAATATACATCACAAATTACAAATAGATCACATATATAAATATCAAATGGATATACTTAAAATAAAATCAGAATGTATGTATCTTATAAAAAAACGTAATTCAATCACCAATTGAAAACGTCTAGGATCAAACTGAAAAAGGTTTTATTTAATAACTTAATTTCCAAACTTTTACTCAAATGTAAATTTAATCGGAAACTTTTCATATCGAAACATTTTCCAACCTTATCTTTGAACAGTTATAAAATTGACATTTACATTGAAATAAAAACAATTTTCTGATATTATTGTGAAGAGAAAACTTCCATATATCGAGAATAATAAATAAACAATGCGCTCTATATAAAAAATATTGAGATCTACCATCAACTTATCATTTGAAACAAATAATCGACGCAATACCTATAGACTGGGGCCTTTTTTCAGATGTGCTTTTTGTGGAAGGCCCGACAATCCAAGGATGAAGTCCCGACGGCAGTCCCTCTGCTGTGTTGAGCTTCTGTGTCTATGTGTGGGGGGTCGAACAGCTATCTCTGTGGTGCGCGTTTCCTACGTCTGATCTCGGTGGCGACTAAGCTGCGACTATGGCTATTCTGTCACTTATATTATTGCCTGTCATCTGGCAAAGATTAAGAAGTTCTAAGAACCCAAACTTTGGAGATTTGGATGACTCATACATTTCCGCCGATGAGTCACCCCTTATCCTGTTTATGAAATGTTTTTTGACTGTGGCCGCCGCACAAAATAATAAAAATATATATTAGGTCGTGCTTAAATTTTACATTAAAAATCCATACTTGAATGCAGGATTTAGCGAAAATGTTACATTAAATGGATTTATTACTCATTGAATAGATTCATTTCCATGAATGTTTGTACTGTTTCACATATTTTACAGATGTCAGATTTTCACATATTTTACTCGTGCTGTTAGTAGCGATACAAATCTAATAGTTCTTCCATATTTCTCCACCAACTCTTGAATATCGTTTTCATTCCCTCCAGTCCTATGTTCTTCCCCATTGACACAATTTCATCGACATGTGACGGCTCCAGTTCATGAGCTAACCCGCCAACCCAATTAAGTCATAGTTTTCTTAGAGAAGAATTGAGGGTTGGTAACCCCCACCCAATGTAAATATTTTTTCCAAAAGTGTCTGAGGGTAAGATTTCGTTAAAATAGTGATTTGGTGTAAAGCATTTTAAAGTTCAAAATGTCCTGTTGGTCTATGGGCTTGAGTGATGGAGTGGTGGGCAGTAAAAACTTAATCTTAATGGACTCTATTTTTAAGGAACACTATTTTTATTTAATTTTTTTTTTCTTTTCACTACTTTTATTAATAAATAATATAGAAGCTATGCTAGAAATAATGATATTTTAATATTAATTTAATACTAACAATCTGATATGGGGGCTGCTGGTTGGACACCCCTGCATTAGTGTATTATATAAAATAATAATTGTATATAAAACGCAAGGATTGTAACATATCCAATGGCTTCTTCATACTAAAACGTTTATATACATTATTTTTATTTATTTAAATTAAATTAAGACCATCGTGATCTAACAGGTTACTCCAATATGTCACGATGGTAAAAAACAATCTATACTATTATTTCAGTACATAAAAAATATATTAAAGTAATACTTTCATAACATTTTAAAATTAAATGAACGAACCGGACCAGCTCCTCGTAGCTGACATTAAACATATTAATGTGCAATGGTAGCGTATTGCTGAGCCAGATCACGAATTAGATAAATAGGCGAGTCGCCTAGTGCGAACGTGGTTCTCGTAAACGTTCCCAAATATACCCAAAACTGGAATTCCTCCAGAATTGATTGTCAACAGCACCTTTCAGTAGTTTAAAAGAAATTCTTAGCAACATACAACTTTCTGCGAGAACGCAAGGAAACAAATCCCAATGCTCCTAAAATAAAGGCGCTGGGATATAAGAACGTATGATAATCAAATATACTCCTTTAAAGTCTGAACTTTTTCGAACAAGTATTTGGTTATTTGAAGAATGCTGCGAAATAAAGTGTGAATAACTGTCGGTTCGTTAAAGTGAAATGCGATCCTTATAACAAAGCCGAGCTTCCTGGAAGATTTATCGTAGACGTCGTTTACGTGTAGAGAGAACCTCCACTTGCTCTCAAAAGTGATTCCGAGATCTTTAGTGAAAGTTTCTCTGGCCAAAATATTCCCACCGAGATCGTAGGAATAAACTGATGGCGAACGGGATCGAGAAAATGCCACACTATGGCACTTTCCGACACTGAAGTGCAAACGGTTAACGGAAGCCCATCTCCATAGAGAATTTAATTTATTCTGTAGAGAGGAATCCGCAAAAATATCTAGCATAATAAATCTAGCTTTGTTAATCAAAATATATGTTTAATATTTTCTATGTTAAGGTAAAAAAATATAGCTTTATTATTAACTATATTCGTATTTACGAGTGTATAATATTATCAAACTGTGGTTATGGGATCGTTAAAATATTATTGACAGTATTACATATGGCGAAATGAGTTATGTTATGGTTCTACTTCTATTCAATTACTCAACGGCGAAAATAGCAATGTATTTTTATGGTAACATTTTATCACAATTTGATCCGTATTTTAAAATATTTACTTTACTAGCCACCTTTTATCTAGAGCAAGTTTAAAACAGTGCAAATAGACACAAGCTTTCAACACAAAAACGATCTTTGTTTTCAGCGGAGAGGAAAGGAAACGAGCGTTGAAACAATGAGTCGCCTACGACCTCAGTTATTCCAACTCTATACTGTGCAAGTACTTAACCTAATACCATTTCAAAACAAAGACCACATAATAGTATAATTAACCACATTTTCTTATGTATGTCCTATATAATTTAATTTGTCATATACATATATTGATTTTATGACAATATGGTTGTATACGTGTTCATTCTAGGGGGTAGTATATAACGTTCACATAATACGTGTACGGACACGTGTCGTACGATGCGAAAAATTGCTTTAATTATCAGACCCAGTTCGGACGGCGAGTGTATACATAAACCCTCGATCGATCGGGTTCATAACCCAATTTCGAGCCGTTTTCCAATTGTCCAATTTTTCGCGTTCCGTTCGCTGGAGCGTTACGTTCCGATGGGGGAATATTGTTTCGAAACTGTCACCCGCAACGAATTTGCACCGCAGGTGCCGCGGTCATTTTTTTCCTACTCCTGAAAAAAATATATGCGATTGTGTCGTTTTTCTTTTCGTTTTTTCACGTTCGGAATATTTACTGGTGCGAGTACGATAACGGCTCTTTTCGATTTATCGAGGGTCGAGTGTGCAAGCGCCGGGCCAGTGCTGTGGAAGAATTGAAAATAATGGGAAATGTAGGCATTTTTGGGGCATTATGCAAGAATGGCTAGGATATAGTTAGACAAGATAAAACTGTGTTTGCGCCGATGTGATGAAATCGAACCGCACTATTATACATTGCCAACTATCCTAAAACTTATACCAACTAATATATCGATGGCGTAGATAACTTTATAATTGCCAATTTTACAGGAAGGGCAATAAACTATTGGAGACTTTTTCATCAACTGGATGTTGTGTGACTTCTTACGTAATTTTTTATGTATTTTTGGCAGCGTTGCTTCGTATAATATATGTTAACATAAGCCTTGAATAAGTGACAATCGATAAACAGACAGGTCCTAATAGTTCAAGACAAAAAATCTTCTAGTCAAATTTACACACCAACGCGACAATCTGAATATTGCGTTATCAAGTCATAAACATCGGCAGGTCAGTCTCATAAAAACAAGAGCTTAGCGTTCATCAAACAAGGTGCAGACGAAATAAACGAAGCATTACGATAACTTTTTAGAATCTTAAGAAGTACAAATGCCATTGTGTTTGTTTCCCGGATTATTACCTACACTAAAAAGTTTAAAAACAACGACGGTTTACACTGTACAAACGAACACACACATGCCAGTATTAGTCGTGTACGTTAAAAGTAGGCGAGTACTAAATCTCCCTCTGGATGGGCAATGTGTATAAATGGTTGATACACAAGGCCCAAATATAACTTAAAATCAAGAGCTCTCCAACTTGGACTCGTTGAGTTTGTACAAACTTGAAACTAAGAGGACGTAGACCAACTTCAGACGGAGAAGATCGCGGAAAAAACCGCTTCCCTCTTCACGCCCGACATCCAAAAACCAGAGCTTAACCGTTTCGGAGACGTCTGGATGCTTCTGACGCAGACACAGAAAAAGATTTCACGTATACAACCACTAAAATTTACAAACTGTACAAAACGCAATCCTAATGGTTGCACAATAACACATTGTCTTAAATACAAAATGTTTTTAACGAACTCCTAAAAGAAAATTATTTACAACCAACAGCAAATGGTGTTCAAGTTTTGTGTTGTTTTTCAGGATCTGGAATAGTAGATTAATTGCAATATAATATTTTCAAATTATTCAAGACTTCATTTGCTGGGTCCTGATTTTAATTTTTACTAAGATAAACAAAGTAGTAAAAAAATAGCGACAAAGACAAAGGTTAACAAAATAAGCACTGCAAAACTCCGGATAAATTGTGTAAAATTCTGAAAGGAAATTGATTAAAATATCCATGCGATATGCAACTAAAATGCAAATAGTGGTCTTATGCAATTTTACTGTTAGTTGTATTTTTACGTGTATTTAAAAAAACATTTTGTACTTTTTAGGTTGTAAAATATATGTTTATGTGAATACCGAATAAATAATTACACTAAACGTTATTTGATTGTTATTTTTAAATCACGGTAGTGTCAGGTGGCATCTTTCTTTTGGGCAGTAGTGTTTATATTATAAGTACTTATAATTCAACTTTTATAAGGTTCTTGAAAATATAAAAAAAAGGTTTCATTTCTCGAGAAATGAGAATTCTCATTTTCTAGAGAAATTTCGATAAATAAAATAATAAGTTATAAATAAAATAATAGCGAGCGAATAATCGAAGGATCGGAATGGATCAATTTACTTCGATTAATTACAGTGTATCGAGTTACGAAGTAATTTCGGGCTCCCGTATTTATATCCGAATTGTAGAAAATATTTTCACATTGCTTTACGCTTTTCATATTTTTACTAATATAGAGATAAAAAATAATTATGTATTATTTAAAGCGAGATTTAAGTTCCCCACAGGCAAGTCAAATTTTATGGCGTATCTCTGTGGAAAATGTTTGTAACCTACCATTTCTTATCTGATTATTAATGTATTGTAGTTCTTAGATCAAATAAAAAATAAGGCCGACTAGAGTAATTGGGAAATTTGTGAACAATGTTTTGCTATTTCCATACGAACTATTTTCAAACATCTGGCACGGATTATTTTTATGCAGCAGCTTGGAAATATATCAGCGGTAGTAATTCATTTAAACAAAAAATGGCTGCATGAAAAATTTCGAGAAATCAGAAAATTTCTCGAGTAGAAACACTAGGTGTAACCCAAATTTTGTTGTACATTAATTTTGGGTAATGTTCTCATCCTCTTGCTGTGTTGGTGACCAAAACATCTTTGATGTTTTATTAACATTCAGCGATATATTATTGTATGATTGAATAAATATTTTTTGATGAGCACAATCCGAAGACAACTATAATAAGTTTATTTAATACATTCATGAATTGCCATAACATGACAAAACATAATTTAAGCTTTCCAAAAATTTTAACAAACTTTGTCATATATTTTCTATTGACACCAAAACACATTTTTTTACAACGTATGAAACGTATTTAATATAATCGTAAATGCACCTGTGTACAATTATTAAACTGATTAAAATATAATTTAATAATTAATATAACTATGTATTACTAAGTGTAATATTAATGTTTTAAAATGTTAATATTTTATTTACATAAAATAATTCTTTGGATTAAGATTCTAAAATATTTTAGTTATAATTCGATTTCACACAAGTTCGGATCTGACATAATTACTTCAAGTCAACATTTCTAACCCTAATCAAAACATTGAAATCAAAAATAACTTAAGCAACGCAATGCTAATTCGAAAATCAAATAGTCATTTGGCAAAATTTATACAGCGCCTGTTGACCAACATAATTAATTTTGTGACAAAACTTTGCGTAGGTATTTCGCAAATCCACGAGGGCCACTTCGTAATTTATATACGACGGTATTAAAATATTATAAGGGAGGGGTCGGAAAAGCTATTGTAAATATATGAATACGCTACTCTGAAAAAGCTATCATACGCATTTGTGCGTTGTGAAATTTCGAAATGAAAATATTTACACTGGAAAAAAAAGATCATTCATTCTTTCCCCGCAGCGTATAACTGCAATCTCAAAAGATAATCTCGAAAAGCCGGATTCGTCTACTTTTTTTGCGGGCGGACGCAAAGAAAACTCCAATTACTCGTTTTGTTATACACGGTGGTTCGTAAGTCACTGTATTAAAATTTGTAGATTCATTATGTAAAAATTCACGTCGGAGCAACGCATAAAACTCTTTGAATTTTGCATAGATGGTATTACGCATCAAGAACGAAACCATCGATACATAGTATTTTTAAATGATTGATCATTTTAACATATATGCAATATTATTAAAAAATATATAATGTGATACTTGTGGACCACCTTGTAAAATAAAAAAAATATTTTACGCTCTTGGGAAAAGTCATCAAAAAATATTTATCCGAGCGGTCTCCATTCGCCGAGAGAACAATTGCTCGTCCAAAACCTTATCGACGAGTTGACGAAAGACAGTATTTTCTTAATTTCGCATAAAACGCTGGGTTAAATATTTTTGGCAGTCGTTTGTGATTTTTTTACGTTTGGCATCGTTCCCCTCGGACGTTTTAAAAAGTGGTTAATTGTCGTCAAAAAGTGAAACCACACGCGAGGACGCAGAGGGTCCATAATTCATCATAATCATCCGAAGTCGGGGGAGTGATACGGTCTACTGCTTGGCGTGTGTCACATTAATCTGGCGATTATATCTTGGTACTTAAGTGTTAGTGATAAAATAATCAAAAACACTTTTCTCATTTAAAAAAAGTTGGATCGAATTTGCTGTAGAAAATGCTGTGCAGTCAGAAAAGTGATGAATGATTTTTGGATTTTTAAAGTTCCGATCTCACGTTTGAAACTAATATGAACCGTGATGCAATGTGAGTTTTACGTGCTTTTAACATATACAAGTAACTTTTAAATTTTTGTAGTCTATATTTTAAGAATTTTCGAATTTCTTCCTTGACTTGGTGATTAGTAGAGACAAGTGTCTGTTGAGCAATTGTAATTTTTCAATTTTCGCATTGTAATTTTCCATTTTTCGCATTTTTTTCTAAATTTGTCTAAATTTTATTTATAAAATTATTTAAGTCTTCATTGTCATTTTTTAAAAATTGGCTGATTTTATTATATTATATTTTGTAGTTGTCTATAGTTAATTTTAAATATATTTTTAATTGATTCACGATTATTGGATATTTTTTTCATATTATTTAACTTCAATATATTTTTATGGAATTTATACTTAAACATATTCATTTTGTTCTATATTTAAAAAGAACGTTTCGTCGTTAGTTAGGAGGAGCTGGTACAATTCACGTGAGATGGTGCTGTGTGCCACATTTTATTTTTATTATTTTGTACTTTATTTTAAATTTTCGTTTATACATAAGGGTACATGTAATTTAAATAGAAACCCTAATTTAGTAAACTTGTATAAATATATTAATATATAATTATCGAAAGATGTTATTTACGATTGTATTTTACTTTAATCTACTAATTATTTACATTGATAAAATTGTGTGCTCAATATTGAGCATTTATTGATGAATTCCAGTATTGTGAAATGTAAATAGATACTTTACTTTATTCAAATATTCATGCGTATACGTATTTGGACCTTTCTGAGAAAATAGTATAACATTTTCCTTAAGAATTAATGGTTTATCATTATATGTGTGTATTTAACATTTATATTTAATTAATTAAGCACAAAACATACCAAATAAAGATGTTTTTTGCTGATTTTTTTTCGTCAAATAGTATAGTCTGCCTAAATTTAATACACCAGATATATCTCAGCGGTAGATTTACAATATTAATAATGATTATGCATTGCACTCAGTATTATACCAGAGTGCAGTCGTAATCCATATTCATCCTCCGATATTAATTACCTGTTCATAGGCACTTGCTTATTATCATCATCAAACCACGAATTGAACCATAATGACGTTGATGCGGCTTCCAATTCTGCCAGTTAATTAGCGCCGTTAAAGCGTTAACCGGCGCGAGCGAGTATTTATTATTTATGTACGGGAGGAATTCGCGTGCCAAATTCGTCGTTGCAAATATAGATGTATGTTGAAAATATTACATTCGAGACTATTTCGAATTGTGCGCTATGAACCCACGCGTTTTTCGTCGGCTTGGTTCGTAACCAATTTATCATATTAACTGGCGCGCGAATTAGTTTCATAGGGCTGACCGACCGGCGGTTAATATTTGATTGCTGCAAAGTATATAGGGCTTAGAAGCGGAGGTAGAGGAAAAGTTGACTCGATTTGATTTTATTTTTATTAATATTTCGGTAGCAACATGACAGGCGTTAGCCCAATGAGTTACAGTGGAGGTAAACACAACCATAACTACTAAGTTAGTAGTGAGACATGCAAAGTATATTCTATTAATTACTAAAAACTAATATTACAGTTTATAATCAATATATATTATTAACTCGATTTTTTTAATTATTCATCCCTGAGATTAGAAAAAGTTAAGGAAAACCTAATCTGTGATAATTGATTTTTAATTATATAATAATCACATTAGAAATTT
This sequence comes from Plectrocnemia conspersa, assembly GCF_051122295.1. Taxonomy (NCBI): domain Eukaryota; kingdom Metazoa; phylum Arthropoda; class Insecta; order Trichoptera; family Polycentropodidae; genus Plectrocnemia; species Plectrocnemia conspersa. The sequence continues at coordinate 4,854,989 of NW_028277167.1, read as the reverse complement.
AAAGGATTTTAAGTCTTTCAGGAATTACTCTTCGACTTATGTATAGCACTGGTTTATCAAACTTAGTTAAAAAATAACCCGGTTTACTTACGACTACATAGTTAAATAATATGTTCATAAATGGTTATACAATGGCGATGTTTTTGAAGCTGGTGAATCAAGACCGATTAATCAAAAGGCGTTCGAAGGACGTTTTGTGAAATTTATGCGAAACGCTTATGAATATGTTTGCGTTGTTCGTGTTATTATTATTACAATATAATTATGCGTTCTCTGCCGTTGTTAACCGCTTTGATAAATTTATATTATATTGTTATTTATCGTAATTGTATAATAACAATTTTGCATTTTAATTAAATATTCCTGTTTTACAGTTTCAGGCGCAGCATTCAGGTCGCTGCTGGAAGGCTTTTGGTAAGTTATTATTTGAATTAATTAATTAATTACATTTTTTATAATTTACAATGTTGAGAATAGTTACAAAATAGTTTAAATATTAAATAGCAACAAGCAAATACTAATCACACACTCACCAGCTGCGGTACCTCACGATAGTGAGGTACCGACAGCTAGTAATAATAATTGACATGTAGGATATATTTATGAAACATTAAATATGTACACCATTTAAAAAGTAATAATTTTACTACAACATTATTTTATTCGTCTTACATTTTTAACTTTCTAATAGACATGTTTTTTTTCTGAACCACCCATTTCGGTTTTACGTAACTGTAAGTTGCCCAAACGGAAAAATTTCGCCGACACAACACGTGTGCTTTATCCGCTACCGGGCGGACATTTTTAGACACCTTTCCTGTTATGTGTCATGTGACACAAGTGAATCGATCCTTTCAGTGCAAGGTGAATCATCTAAACGTCGCCGTCGGGCGTGCCAAAAAGGTGTTATATACTTTTTGTTATCGCAGACCGCTACGTATGTATGTATATACAGCCGTACATTTTCTTTTATCTGCACATGTCTTTAGATAAAAGGAAAATCACCGAATTATCTGTAGGAATGTCTCTTTCAACCAAACCGACATCAATTGATCACCTGCCAAATTAGTTGAATAATCGAAGTTAACGATGCGCCAACGTGCATTCATTATACACATACTAAACATTGACAATTCTAACGCGTTTAGTTTGTAAGTTGTGCGTCAGACCGTCCTGAAATTTCTTTTCAAAAGTATTCGGATGGATTATATTCTCACTTTGTCTATGGATTTTTAGACCTGATGAAACATTCTCAGCTGTCATTATATCTCTCTGCTGAATTCTAGTTACGCGTGCGTAAACTTACTTACGTCAGCTCGAGGATAATTTCGACGCCGTTTGTCTTCCGATGACTTAATTGTGGAAGCGAATATCTGATGTCATCATTAACCCGAAAAGGCAAAGCTATTTTTCTGGTTTATCTCAGTAAACACTATATACATGTTTGATAATTTAAACCAAAAATAACAAACTTCTTATCCGTTTCAAGCTTTCAATAAAAAGTAATTAATTAATAAATAATATTGATTATTTTTATTCTGCAAATATATTTATAGATACACAGCTGAACTTATATTTAGTTTTACCTATACGATTTTTCAGATATCATATTTTTTTCTTCATCGTTTTAATTATATTTGTGTGCTGATTATGATCAGACTTTGATACAAAGCATATATTTCACATTAATTTCAAACTGATTTTGTAAGATAAGTCGCTACATAAACACGCTCTGCGAAGTATAATTTAACATTATATTGTATTAGTGTTAAGCTATTTAGTTATAAACGATTATTATTGTGCAACATTTATTTAGTCTAGATATGGTTTGTATAAGTTTTAATCTGGTATAAAGTATCTAGTTGTCTCCAAAGATCGGGTTGAGCTCCGGATTTTGGATGTCGTAACTGGAACAGGGTTGACGTGAAGAGAGAAGCGGCTTCGCTGTCTCTGTCTAGGGTCGGCGCGGCTCTGCTTGGTGTGAATCCGGATGAATTCTCTTGTGTTGGGGATATCAGATTAATTTTTTTGTTAAAAGTAAATTCCGTAAACTTTCTCACGCTCGACCCCACGTTGTAACGGTCAATTGCTACAACGTGGGGGTGGGGGGTGAATATATATATATTTTATTTTCGTCATTCTAAAATATTTGCATAACCGTTAGAGTTTGCACATGTGAATATTTGAAAACCTCACACTCTTCAATGCATTCCTGCGCTTGTCAATATAATACAATAACATTGGTATTTATAAAAGTTTCAAACGGTCGTTGGGTATGCTCTTAGCTAACCCCTCTGATTGGATATGGGTATGCTTTTAGCTAAGATCTCTGATCGTCACGTACAAAATTCACCTGTCGGCATAACAAGTCTAATGAAATTTTTCTCATTACGATTTTAACGCGTATTGCGACAAGTTTTTCTCGCGGCCATTGTGTTAATTGCTAATTTAAATAGTTTTCAAAAATTCAAGCACTGCTCTAATCGTATTAGCTTTCTTGTTAAATGTTTTACATTTAGTTATTGACCACATATTGCTCTGTAAACCACCTCATTTGAGATGCAAGGAAAAAATTATGAAATTTGTTATCAGCGCATAATTTTAAATATTCATCCAATTAAATATCCATCGAAATAATGCGAGTAGCAACATGGTTTATATAACCGTAAAAGAATAATAAAACGATATAGCAAAAAAAATGATTCTGAGAAATTTGTAGCGATTTTAATAACAAAGATATCATTTTTTTATTTTAAAATGTAGAATTAAATTATAACGCAAAGCCCAAAACTTAACCATATTATTTCATGTTTCATAATATACATGGTATAATATGAAATATACAATGAAACATATTTTCTGAGTATTTTATTTAAGCAAATATATTTACCGATATCCTAAAATGTTTGCCAATAATTAAATTACTATAATGAATTTGTAAAATATCATTCTAAAATATTTGTTCAGTGTATGAAATTTTAAAAGCGCTGATCCATTTGAGATCACTTTATTGTAAAGTTTAAAATACCTTTTGACCCAGATTATTTTTATTAAGCCCATACGAAACTGATACGAAGATCAAACGTTAACGGGACCATTAGTGAAGCTTTGAACGTCTCGTCCCTTGAGAACACACAGCCAGACAAAACGGAAATATGGAATCTTCATAGCTATGTCGGAATCCGACAATAGTACTGCGAAGCCGACGGCGTTTAAATAGTTGAAAATTCTGAAATCTCGGGGGCCAAATTAGATTTCTCGCGGAGCGTGACTGCGCATAAAGTCGCGAAGCTCCTTAATTAAGAGTAAGCTATTTACGAGCCGCCGTTATGAACTTCAAAATTCGACTTAACGCGTTCAAATGAATTTTTTCGTCGTATAATCTCATTTTGCGAGGGAGGACGCACTTAATCTAGCGATTTACCGAGTTTTATTTACAAACAATTCGGCGGTGGAGAGAGTAGTACGACGAAAATGGGAAAAACGAAACTCACATCGAGCGAAAGGAAATTCGAACGGCGAAAGTTTTTTCTTATTTCAAGTAAATGCAAGAAACTTTCAAAAATGTCGTGGATCAAATTACGCAGACGCATTCAAAGTTATAACAACTTTATCTATAACACTATTAGGTCAGGCCAAATATAATACAATGAATATTTTTTTTAAATATTGAAATGCAATGAGTTCTTAAGTATTCTTTATACAAAATAAAATGCATTTTTATCACTTATGTAATGAATTTGTCCTTTGCGTCGGGGGTATTTATTTATATGATTTGAGACAGAATATTTTGTTAACAATGTTTGACGTAAAGAGAGAAGCGGTTGCTTCTTCGTTCTTCGATTTACCGAAGTTGGTCGGCCTCTTGAATTCAAGGTTGTACAGACTCACCGAAGTGGAAGTGATATTTGGGTCCTGTGTATCAGCCTTTATACCCACGGATCTCACTCAGGGAGATTTAGCGCTCGTTCCCTTTCGCAACCACACCATATGTGACCGTTTGTAGCATACAACCTGTCGTTGTTTTTCAAACAGATTGCATAAGTTTCTGATTTATGGAACAGTGCTCGTGCTGCATGACAAAGAAGACAACTGACCTGCCGATGCTTATGACTTAATAGCGTAATATTTCGCTGCTTGTGCTGGTGCGTAAATTTGAATAAAAGCTTTTTTGTCTTAATCCCCCTTATTATATTTAAGATAAGGTCGCTTTGGGACCTGTCTTTGTTAATCCTATCGCCGTTGTACTCTTATAAATTACAGGGTTGTCCAAATTATGAACCCGACATCTATATATATTTTACGATGATTGAAACTGACGAAAACTGTATCATTTTTGCGAGCGAGTGACCTCACTCATCGATCAAGAGCGGTGCATTTATTGAACATGTTTTTCTTAATCAAGCGTATACTTTTTCACGATAAGTGGAACACGTTTAAATACTGGTATTTATGTGTTATTATCATATTTATATCGCTGCAAGACTTTTCAGCTGTTGTATAATTCTGTCTGTTGAAAGTTTTAAAAGAGGCTACATACTTTAAGTTTACAGATTAACGTTTTTTAAATGCTTTGAATTTATACACGAGTGTAAATTGAATACTTCGTCCCATTTCCTCTTAATGTATCAATGTAATCCTCGTCATTGAATATCATTGCCCTTCCAGATGTCTTTTGTGGTTCGATAATGATGGAGATCTTATGGAAAATCTAAGGAGACAATTCATTGGAGATGATATAAATTCAAAGTCACATTGACGAATTTCTTGGGGTGCGTTATCCTGAGGGAATAGCATACCTTTTGTTGGAATTCCATGTCGTTTTCTTTATATTTATTCACGAAGTTGCTGTAACAATTTAGTAATATAGTATTATCTGTTATGGTTCGACCTTTAGAAAGGTAATCCATCATCAATATTCCTATGGCCTCATAAAGAACAAAAGCCACCACTTTGTCATTTTTTGAAGGCCGTACATTTGTGTTAACTTCTTCCACTGTTTCAACTGTTGCTTTTATTTGTGTTGATAGTTTTAAACCCGTGTTTCATCAGTAGTAATAAATCTTTTTATATAAATATCAAAATTCACCATATATTCCAGAATTTTTTGCATCTTATTGCTCATGTTTTGAGCCTATTTATATTGTAGCAGTAGCTCACAATCTCTATTCGTTGAACATTGATTTGCCGATATTTCACGATCATATCGTGTATCGAATTGATGTTTTCTTCAGTGCGTTTTATCTTATGTTTAAATAAATTCAGCTGCTCATTGTCTGACCATTATTCGGTGTCAAGCTAAAATCCACAAAGGTTAGATATACAACTTTGTAAAGACACTAATGATTAAAATGTGCATGTGTTAGGCCTTGAAATTTTTAATTTACTATGATTTTTTAATAGTATAAATAATAAATATCAATATTGTAATCAATCGTTTTCGGTTGTTTTTATCAATATATAATCTATATGCATGTTTGTAGTTAATATATAATTTATTGTACAAGTCTTTAATATATAATTTATTGTACAAGTGTAAGATTATACAGATATACAATAAAAATGCAGGTGTCAGTATTGGACAGCAATGTCGCTTAAAAAAGTAAAGCCTCACTCTGTTCTCTGGTTCGAATCGAGTTGGTGAGTCTGCGTGTGAGTGGTAATGTGACCAAGTGTCACGTAATTTTTGCTGGTCATTAGACGAAGTTTCGACGAATGGGTGTTAGCTCCGCCTCCCGCACACCTCTTGGTGAAAACATAATTTTTAGTTGGCCATTTTTGGCGTCCATCGAATAGGTACAACAATTTTTTTATGCAAGGCCATGAGTATTTTTTTCTATACGTGTTTTCCAAACCTTACAAGTAAAAGGTTTTTGTGTTATGGTAATTGCTGTTAATGGTTTTTAAAAGTCTGCGTTGATATTTTGTGTGCAAATTCTTGGATATTCCTACGATTTTACGATAGACTATTTCTCGTGTTCTGTTTGGCCACGTGCCTTTTTTTGAGACTCATTGCTGTAACACCCACATAATATTAACACTATCTACTAGTCAATAGTAATTTGTACTACTCCCGAACGCTTAAAACAATAACCAATATTTCAATACTATCACAAAAAATATGTAGAAAACCATTGTTTTTCTTTTACGTAATGTGCTAATTATAAACTGGTGTATAATTATATATAATATAATTGGTCTTATATTTACACATACCACAGTAGCTAGCTTAAATCATTTTTAATCCGTTGGCTAATTATTGAAGTCTGAAAGCGTTATAAGGTCACATATGATTGTTGTCGCAAATCTTTCAGCGTTTATCTCTCGGCTCGTGTCGCGAGCGCGGAGACACGCATTAATCTCGGACGCTTCTGAGATAAATCCCACAGAAACATGACGTTGTTTTGTACACACGCGGCGTCGAGATGCTGTTTTGATCGATAGTGTTTGGGATTACGTGCGCTGGTAGGACGCCCTTCAGGAATTCTTAAAACTTTGTCGCCTTCGTCGTTTGTCCGCTCGCGTTCGTTTTTGTCTTGGAAACGTCGCTCATTGCAGCTTTTCGTAAAGTTTCCCAGTGAGTTCCGAACTCAGAGTTAAACGCCCTTTGTTGGCTTTGGGCCTTTGTCGTTTTATATAGACGTATTTCGTGAACTACTCGATGGCACTTTGCCACAAAAGTTCGTCATGGACGTAAGAATGTTTGGAGAAACCTTAAGGAAACACTAGACGATGACTATAGTTAATCATTGGGTTGGGTATAATAACAATTTTGAGCCCACGTAATTTGCCTATTTTTCTTGTCAAAATATACATTTTTTTAAAATAAATATGTAGGTATATATTTTGTAACGATTTTTCCTCGTAATTACAACTGAATTAAGCTCCACGAGAATTTCTTAGATTTTTCATTAATGGACTGTTCCTTTTCGATTTATTTGTGATTTTACAGTATAAGAGGCTTGTAGTGAGAAATTTAATGAGTTTTCCTTGATAATTGCTTATAGCTTAACAACAATGCTTTGAGAAAAAATGTTTATTACTTTGTTAAACACACGTTTTACGATTTATACGTTGGTAACTGCCATTTAGACACGATTAAAGCTTTAATTAAACATTGAAGCATATTTCTAATACAGGTATTTTGCTATTTTTCAAATACAATACCGGTATATTTTTTTTATTAATATTAAAGTTAAAAAAATTATATTAATCTACTAGCTGTCGGTACCTCACTATCGTGAGGTACCGATAGCTAGCGAGTGTGCGAATACCGGACCCTCAACTTTTTGGGTTTTAAATATAATTTTTGCTTCGTTCTGATTTTTTAAAATATTTTTTAAAATTTAATGGTTCAAATTGGACATTACTATTTAGGATTTTCAATGATAGACAAAATAGTTCAATCTATAAAAAAGTACTTAACATTTTCAATTCATTTGAAAATAGGTTTACAACTTGACTAAATATTTCCAGAAGAAAACATTTTATATTATTTATTAGATTTACAACGTTAGATTTTATCGTTATATTGAAACTTAGATATTTAATGATAAATCTAAATATTGTATATCATTTATGAATAGGTTTAAAACTTGGCTAGATAATAATAAATTAAAAATTGTACTATGAAATTTCAATACAGCGAAGCTCACGAAACCAATAAATAAATTTTGGTGTACTGAAAATTCGTTATATTGAATGTAAGGAAGATCATATATTTTTATTTTATTTTAAATTACTATATTACTACAGCATCATATTAATCTATGTTTAATTTACATAATTTTAATTATAATGTATAAGCATTTACGATATATAATATTATTTTATGTGTTAACTTTTTTATATTATTATTAATTATGAATTATTAGTAATCCGTATCTGGTTTGTTTTTTAAGAAATGGTTCTTAAACCAAAATATTTTAGAAAAAATAATAATTGTATTGGAAAATGGAGAAACAGTAACTACTTAAAAATGCTGAATCACAGATATAGGTTTATAATATATACACACTAGAAGGTGTTGCTTGCTGTTTTGAACTATGTATTCATAATTTTACGCTTCGCACTTGAAACCTCGCCTCGCGATCTTGTGTTGAACGTTCGTAATCTCACACTTTTATCAGTACTTTTGTTATCCCATTCCCACTCCCTGCGTTCTTCGACGAATTTACGCCGAAATAAATAAAATGGTTTATCGCAGATCACTCTTCGCGTGGCATGCGATCCTATTACAATGTCGAAATAAATAAAATCGTTTATCGCAGATCACTCTTCGCGTGGCATGCGATCCTATTACAATGTCGCTTCATCGTCAGAATTTTTGTTAAACAAAATAGCAACTGAAAATTATGGTGCACGTTTCTTTTCTTGACAATTTTGAGCTACACATCCAATTGCTTAGTAAAAATATCTAGTTCTTATTTTTAAAATATCTATATATATATACATACATATGTATGTATATATATACAGTGACGGCCACCTAAATAAGACACTTTTGAAGTTTTGTAAAAAATGCGATGTAAAGTGCAAATTTTACATAAAATTGTTAAAACTTTTCAACTTTTTATTTTTTATCTAGATAATCTACATAATCGTGAATAATACTATGTTGTAATAAATATTTAAAATATTTCTTTTCATTTTAAAATTAAATTTATAAAATTGATAGTCAAATTCACCTATATGCGAGATACATATGAGTATATTTAAAAAAAAAAAAAAATACCATTAATATTTTGTAGGGTGACCTTTTGTTCTTATAGTAGCCCTACAACGGTTAGGCATTGACTCGATTAATTGTTGGTATTAGCGGTAGGAATCAGTTGCCACTCGTTTTTTACAATTTAATTTATTTCTTTTAAATTTGTTACAAATTAATTTTTAATTTTGTGTTTTAAATGTCTCCATAAGTGTACAATAGGGTTTAGATCAGGGCTGCATGATTGTCATTACAAAACATCCATAATATTGTCTGTGAACGACTTTTTTGCCATACGTGAAATATGTTTCGGGTCATTGTCCTGTTGATAAACAACCAACCTTTGTCATTTTTAAATTCACAATTAGTTCTCGTTTTTTGGATTACAATGTGCACTTTTTCCCATAATAAATTTGTTATTTAATTAAAATTATATTCGCAGCCAACCAAATCGATTTTGTTTTTCTTACTTATTTGTCCAATGGAAGTCTGATATACTCTATTAATAATTAATAATAAATCGATTCTAAATCAATATGTGGTTCAATAAATACATATATAAATATGTTCTCGCTTTTTCGTGACTCGTAGCTATGAGAAACCCTTGTATTTTAAAAATGTGTGCATATTATATTACGTACAATTACGGTAGTTAAAAATAATTCACATTAATTTGATGTATTTGAAACTAAAAACATTTTTAGTCTTATCAACTTAACATCATAAAATTAATTTCAACCATTTTAAATGATCGTTACTGTATATCAGATTTTTATCCTGTCACTTTGTGTACGTAATCTGATCTTTATCGTACCATTCCGCTGTGTCGCATTGCACCGAGTGAACGAAGCGTGGGTATCGCAGTTTTGTATAAACAATATGGGTTAACAACCTAACCCGTCAATTTACCATATAGATACCCCTTACTGTAATGAGATAATTACACGATTTAACGCGCTTACAGTAGAAACGATTATGGGATTATTAAGTCATTTTAATTATTACAATTGGGCATCGACATGAGACTCGTTAAAACAAACATTGTTAAACAATGTCGTCACCGTTGCGATTAACGGTTCGATGTAAGCAAAAAGTGTAAAAATTGTGCGAAAATCGTGGGACGAGCGAGAAGAATTAGGAGCAATGAGTGGGTGGCTTATGGGAACCAGAGACAGTCATCATCACACTCTCGGGTGCCATATGCTCCGATATCCACTTTCACCAAACTGCTCTCGAGAGTGAAAGCCTTTTTATTCAGACATTTGCTAGTACTGGATAACAATGTGATATCTTACTCACAATAGGGTTGGATTATCATAACTTCATAACCATGTCTGTGGTGCTTTCTAATTGTGTCGCGTAGGAGAAACCATGGTGTTAACTCGGCGTGAGATAATAATGCGTGTTCATCATCACATGTGTGTATTATGTACGTACTTATTTATAGTCGATGTAATAGCGTGTGCGCTTGTTACTGGTGATGGATGCGTTCTTAAAACACCTACTACCAACGAGAATAATATTTAATATTTTAAGGTGAATGCGCAATATTGCTGTCGCCATGACATATTTTTTTCACTTTTAATTTGATCAGATTGAAATATTTATGTATTTTGTATGTAGCTCATTTACTGAAAGATGAATGGAAAAATATTCAATAGGTTATATAAAAATTAATAGGTTCGTAAATTACGAATAGCTGACATTTAAATAAAGTATCAGTTTTCTTCGAGGTCAACTGTATACATATATAATATATTACATACTTTTATTTATTCCAAAAGAGGTTTTTACTCCCAAAAAATAGATAATGCGAGGCAATTTCATATCATGCAAACAAATATTTATTATTATTATTAGTAATAAAAGGGAAATTCGTAACATATTTGCATCTAAACGAATATGGCTACTTTGATATTTTGCCTACAAAATATTTATTCAAAGGGTTTCGCGCAATTTCTTCAATTATTACCGAATTCCAGTAGTACGCATTGAAATATCTTTTTGTGCGTTGCAGTCTCGCAATGATCCGGCCAATCAATACAATGACAAGCATATTTATTTATTTTTGTCGCGACATAGCACTAGGATCGCATGCTACGCAAAGAGTGATATGAGATATTTTTAATAATTAAATTAAACATCAAAACTTTAACGATAAAAATAAAGCTTTCGTCACAGTAGACCATAATATATTATTAGGGAAATTAAAATAAATTGGAATAGTAGGACCAGCGCTAAATTTATTAAAAAGGTATCTAAATAATAGACAAGTAGTTGTAATAAATGGCACACAAAGCGAATGTGAGTTGGTGAAGTGTGAATTCCATAGGGTTCTATTTTGGGACCTTTATTATTTAATCTTGACATAAATGAGTTAACCCTATGTAAACTTGCAGGGATTCAACTGTATGCTAATGATACAGTGATAATATATAACTCTAAAACATACAAAGATATGCATAGTGATTTGATCTATATTAGTGAATGGATAACAATTAATGAAAACAATTAACAATTAAACAAATTAACAATTAATGAAAAAACTAACTATATGCTATTTAATGATAATTTTGCTATCACAATCAATAAATAATTCTCTAATTACAAAAAACTGATAATATAAAATACGTACATATGTCTACTTTTAGATAAAAATTTAAATTTTTATAAATTTGAATTACGTAAATAAAATATAAAAACGTGTCAGATTCTGACAATTGGAAGATCCTGGAAGTAATGGGACTATTTATTCAGAGTGTATTTTGCTGTTACGAAAAGTGCATTTACGAGTAGCCCTAATCCGCCTAAATATGCGAATAACACCTGCACTCGTATAAGTCCCAAATAGCTAGTTTTTTATGCTTTTCAAGTGTAATGGTGACAAATTTAATCTCACGCTCAAGGGGTGGTCCCGATACATTAAATTTAAACACAAGCATTTTGCACACAGTGCAGCAAGAGCTGGGACCAGAAAGTAATATACACGTATTTGTTTTTTATTTGAAATAAAACTCTCATATATATGATTCAGAATCTAATTTCGAGCGCGAGCGTTGAGATACTTCCCCTTTCGCTCTCTCGCGTGTTAAGTGACGAGAGTGAGAGAGATAATGATATGGTGTTTCGCATCTGAGATAGAACGAGTAACTCGGTTCAATTTCAATATGCGCGTAGGCGTCCTATGGTCAACACGCATGACGAGCGCTGCATCGTGGTCACGTGGTCAAGTTATAATACCACATGCTTATCGGGGACTTCAACAGACTCTTACTGACATCTTTGAATATTTTAGGGCACCAAAAGGGATTAATTATATTTTTGATAGTATATTCTTCTAACAGATATCGTTATTATATTTTTTTTTCATATAAAATTAAATAATTAAAAAATAATTAGTGGTACTTGATTTTGTTAAAAAAAAGTGTTTCGAATGTCCTTATGTATTTTCCTAGATCGGTTTGTATAAATGTCACACCATAACGAATTCTTATTTAGAATCGATGGCGACAAATTCTAGGATAGTCACAGATGTGGTGTTCGTATTCTGAAGTATCATGTTTATGCCTTATTGCATTTTGCAAAAGCCGACAAAGATTTTGCGTAAATTGAATATTTACGACCGAAAAGTTTTCACTGATATTGTATTGGTGAGTGCCCACACAAATTTTTATAATTATCAGTAGCGTAATTTTAATAATATGACAATTTAAAAATTGCGATTATTTGGCACATTTTTCGATCGCGTGCAAATATGCCGCCGTCCGGACGTCATTCACGCCCGCCGTTCGGACGGCATATGAAATTTGCGACAGTGTGGTCGCTTACTCAAAGTCGTAGTTCTCGGCCGACTTCAGTTATAAGAGAGTGTAATGCAGGCATGAGGTTTCAACATTTGTGTTTGTAATTTTTAAGCTGAAAGAAAGCTGCTTCATTTCAGTATAATTTTGGGTTATTCAGTAATTCTCTTTTGGATACCCCTAATATATTGCGTTTCTAATATAAAGTCAGCTCTCTAAAATATGCTTTTATTTTATAACTATTATATATTGTCGGCTGGCTTAGGTCAGCTGGTAAGTTTAATTATACTACACAATGTAAATGGTTATATTTCCGTTTATCTATCTACAAGTATCATGCTAGAAATTTTAATTAAATAAAGCAATCTCTTGGAATATTATAAAATATTATTTTATCTTTTGAAGTATTTTACCTTTGTTTTTTTTTTAAATTTAATGTGTGCATATTATATACATGTATATATAATACATACGTTTTTCATGATGATATTACAATTTTCATTATAAAAATGTCTCTGTCAACGTCGTGTTTACGGCGATTATTTCTATGAAATTTTCAACGTTAAAAAAGAAAACCGAGTTATATATTTTTCTGCAGAAGAAAAATTATAATATAAAAATTCCCCTCTGAACGAAACAATCGACCGCAAATTTACGGGGTTAAGCTTTTTAAATGCCGCGCGATATTTCTGGAACTCGACATTTTCCGGAAATAATAAAATAATGATAAAATAAATTTAACGACTATATTTTACGACGGAAATAATTTACGAGAATCACTCGGTGCCGCCCCCTGGGAGGATTTTATCCGAGAATTGAGTTAATTAAAACCATTTTAATCAACGATACAAGATATCTATGCACATACTAATAGTAAATGGTACCTCGTAGTTAATATGTGCTTTTTCGTATAGTCGCATTTCCCCAGAGTCAGGAAATATTATGTGTTACGTAAATTCATATTCAGAATCGATGTATGAATGAGATTTTTGAGAAATGCGAAAAGTTCGCACGTTTCAAAACGCGCTAACGCAAAGTTTATGAAATTTTCCTTTCCTGTGGTTATTGTACGTTCTGTTGGTAACTTTCAAGACTGTGATTATAAAGTTAGAGCAGTTTTGCGGTGAGATAGCACGAACAAAATTTGAGAACATGCATAGAATAGAATGCAATACTAACATATTCTTCTCTAATATATTCGTTGCACATGGAAGTGCATTCACAATGTGGTTAAATTTGTAAAGAAATATTATTTATGGTTGTATGTCGCATATGAAAGAGTTCTGACCACGACGTGTCCTGAAATGTAATTTTAACTTTTAAAATAAACATAACAGATTTACAACATACTGGTTTACTTATATTTTTACTAGTATGATTTTTTAAATGATAATTGAATAAACATATTGAGGGCCTTTGAATGGTGAATTACTTCAAAGAATAGTTACGTCTTAGGCGTCGAATAATTAAAATAATTAACTTTTCAAAATTGTATTCAATTAAAGACGATCAACTTTATAAGTATTGTGACACACCTGACTGAAAATTAACTATGGAAATCAGTGACATGTATTTTTAATGAATTAACATAAATCACTATGCAATTGTAGCCGTTTTTTTGCAATTTATCAATTAATTTTGCTGCAGGAATGGAACCATTGGTCCTGGATTATTAGTTCAGCACCTTTTTGAATACTTCGTATATGCTTCGTATGTGTTATGTATTTTATTGTGTTTTTTAATAGCAATTAAATTTACATAATATTAATATTCAACATCTGCACTGCATATACCATATTATATAATCACAAAGTCGGCGCTCGTTTAATTACAGAACTTCCTCGCTGAAAATTACAAAGTATAAAATGCAATATACGCGTATTAACACCTACCTAATCAAGCCCCGAAACCCAATTTGGCAAACTCTTGTCTGTAGAAACCAGTTTCAAGCACGCGGCGCTTTGTATTATATTTATCTGCCGTTAAAATGCATTTTAGCTATGTTGGTTATTATCTCTTACGATTGAAACGTGACTTTTCATTAATATTTGTAGGCTTTCAATGTTTCGCGACGTCACTCATTATATTACGGATCGGTTTCACAGTTCGATCACTAATGGCATTCTCTGAGTAATGTTTATTCAATATCCAAGGGTATACAAACAAACATACATCACACCGCCGCGTTATTGATTAAACACTGATTGTAGTACATACGCGTTGCAGGTATAGTTGTTTGACATTGTGGTAATTCAATTTTCCGACATAAATAAGTACCTATTAATATATAATATGTCTTAGTTAGTATCATATTGAAAAGGAAAAATGTTCAATTATTTATATGCATCTTCGAAAATGATGTATATTATACACGGTAGAGGAGAGTCTGTCACAGAACTCACTTCCTACTCTGCTTGCTAAGACTGATACTGGACCTTCATTGGTCGATGAATTTAGAATCTTGAGTATTTATAAGTATGTCATCACGATTGATCGTTCGCGGTCTAGTCGTTTTAATCGTCCCGTGTTTACCAGTGTACATAGTACGTATGTTATATCAATTACCCGCATCGGTAGTCATGGTGTACTCGATCTCATCCCTTATCGTGTCATCATCTCGTCGGGCGTCTCGATCGAGCGTTGCTAATAAGCAAATAGACGTCAGGCGTTTCGCGCTGGGATAAATCTGATTTGGTTGCCTTCGTGGCGTGACTCTGATTAGATTTGCGTTGTTACTCTTACGCAAAATTGTGGGTAAGACGCAGTAGACCGAGCAAACACGAGTAGATTTGATTCTGATTTTAAGATAAAATATCTAAAATAATTTTAAACTTGTGTTTGCTATATAAATTCAAGGTGAAAATATAATGAGTTTATCATTATTGTATCGAATTGTTGTGACCTAGGTGTCAGCGTGTTTATTTTTATATAAAGCAAAGATATGTAGTTATAAATTATTATTAATGTACAATAATTTTCAAGTGACGTACAGTTTGTTGAACTTTGGATTCTGGACAAAATTTGCCGTGAAGAGGGAAGCGGTTGCTTTCTTGATCGACGCTTGGCTTGGAGAGTTTGGATGAGCTCTCCTGTTTTTGATGAAGGTACTTGTCGGAAGTGAATTCCGAATGAAAGTTAATGATTTGTGGAGATGAAGGAGGCTTTATTGATCGCCCACTCTCGACACGATGACCAATTTCAAAGATTTGAGTGTGTAATTAGATTTTTTGACAGATGGAGATTCTGTAACTCTGTTAACATATTCTACCAGGGACGACATTTGAGGGGGGGGGGGGTGGAGTTAAATCAGAAATTCTCGGATTATCCCTAGTAAAAATAATTGCATATATATAAATTTTTACTAGCGAAAAGATTTAACTGATAAGACACTAAAATATTGCTCTAAAATGTATATGACACTCAATTTGTCTCAATTTTGTTGGGTTCAAACCCAAATCTAACCTTATGAAAGTTCTAAATCCAACGAGCGTTCCCACTGCGACGGCGCTTTTATTGCTTTTGACTTGAATTTTTGACTTCTATTGACTTTTGATACTGTTGGTCGAAATTCGGTTTAGATATGCTTCATTCGATTCTCACTTATTGTAAGTCGGATTATTGTTTTATGAATCCTAATAAAATGGTAATATTAAAAGATGAAAACTGACTAACTTTTGCCCTCTCCCCTGGAAAAATCTGAATTTACGTCCCTGCATTTTATGGCCAGCTGTCACGATACCTGTCAATGTAAACCATTATTTTTTGTTTTGTAAGGGACCAAACCAGTCGAGGGATACTCGGAATTGTCACGTAACAAAAAACTTGTCTGTAGATCGTAAAAACTAATTGATCTGTTAACGTGTATATGCGACAAGTCATTTTCTCACGGTCAATACGCCAATTTCAATAATTGCTCTTTATACCTAGGCGGGTGGTTTCCATAAATGTATCGTTAAAAAATAAACCCAGATCCTCTTAGTGCGTTTTGAAGTTAAATAAAACTTCTTTTAACAGTTATTTTCAAGTAGAATAAATTTATATTAAGTTGAAATAATTTAGTTTTATTTTGTCTGATTTAATAAAATACAGCAATTCTCTTCTCACGAACATTGATTGAGCAAATATAGAAAGGGTGTTTTTTTTAAATATTATTTGAGAATAGCTTCATCTATTTTTAATTTAAATTATAAAAGTTTATAAATTTTTCTCAAGTTCCAACGCTTGATGAGACATTTTGTGTAATAAATTATTATTAATATGTCGTTGGTCACTGTGCGCAGCATCGTAAAACCTCCAAGTCCTCTCAAATATCAAGCTTAACTCTTAGCGAATTAAGGTGACTGTTTGGCTTAACCAAAAATCAATATCAAAGTTGAAACGTCTGCTTATGTTTCTATTTTTAATTATAATATGTTTTGATATATGATATTCAGCTGTATTTCAGCTAGGATTTCAGTGAAATGATTTTATATGGCAGCATCACAAAAAAAAAAGAGATTAATAATCCAACTTTCTTCAATTTTTGACCAATCTATGATTTTCAAAACAGATTTTGTATGTACGTATGGTATTGCTAGATAATCAGAAAGATATTGTCGAGGTCAAGTCTTCATATACATAAATATATAAAGAAGGATTCTCTTTCATGAAAAAGCTATCAAATGCTTTGATCCAAAAAACAATACCTCATCCTCGTACTATAAACGTATAATATCCATTCATATGCAATAATTTAATGATCTACGCATCAATAAGTAATATTTATAACTTTTTTATATTTAAAATACATTTGAGGTCAGATCCTTATCTATTATAGCACTTAAATTTCTACATAAGCGTAGGACAAATTTTGATCAATCACTTTGTTATTTGTAATTTTTTAAGTTACCAATTAGGCCAGTGAAAATGTATCAAACTGAAAAAATAAACTGTTACACGTAAGTTAGGAACATTTCGATCTTAACAGGTTGTTGAAATTCAATTTGATAGTTACGAAATAATGGTATAATGTTTTCGCAACTATCAAATTGAATTTTAATTACATTTGAGAACAGCATATAATTTCATCAGTTAAATTCTATTTTTACTGGTTGAAATGTGTATCTACTGGTGAAAATGTATCCGGATATGATTTTACACTCATTCATTAATAAACATATATAGTACATTTTTCATTAAAATCCATAATTTTGTCTACGTATTTGATTCGACGTTAGCTTACCATATTACTATTCACAAGGATTTATTTTGTATTTATAAATTTATATCATTATTTCAACTCTTTTTTTTACTAAAATATTGAGTAAAGCGTCAATTAAACCATTCAACTTGATAGGACGTATATATTCGTCCGACGAATAACGCTGACTTTCTATATATAAATATACTTGTCGAGTCTTCGTCTTGAGCTGTCGTTATGTTTTTGTCCCCATGGAGTTTTCGAAATATTTTACGTACGAATTTAACAAAATTTAAATCCGCACTGCGAATTGGTTTGCGAAAAATTTATTCCGCAGTAAAGTAGTTAATTACGTTAGTATATATTTTTCAGATGACAAAATCAACTAGTCTTGTGTACGTTCCTTGTTTTTTTTTAATTGAAAAGGTTTAACGCTACTGGGGTAACGCGACTACGGTTTCTATGGTAGACTTCATAACAATTTTTTACCCGTATAATGTCATTATTTTCAACACCAGAAGCTTTGTAATATTGTAAATATTATAAATGTATTATAAACAAACTTTTTTATGATACAAAAGGTCCTTGATTAAATTTTGATTTGGTAGCAAACGTAAATTAATTTACGTTAAAGAGACTCAATTAGAAATATTAAAATATTAAATATATTGTGTATTTAAGGCATGTGATGGCAAAAGAAAATTATTACACATACTTTATTTTCTTTTTGCATCGAATCACTAGATTATGTAATATTCAATCACGTAACTAACGCATCTCGAAGATTATTTATTTATATAATGATTTCATTGAATTGTTACCGTGTAAATAAATACAGAAAATAAAAGCGTAGGTATGTTTTTAATGGAGTCCAGTTTAGATTCTCTATTTCGGTTATTCTATAAGCGTACACTCTCGGTTGTTTCTGAATGTATTTTTCTTATATAAAAGCGTATCTTTCAAAACGTCAAAATAAGCCATAAACGCTTTATCATACTGTCGGAGGGCAAATTCAATTTCGCAAAAAACTAACGAAATGATTATTGGAAAAAAATCGGAAGCGTATATATTATATTACATAAAATATTTGCAAATGTATTTATAGTGCAAAACTCTTCTTAGCGATTCGTTCGTATTTTAGTTACGCTGCATCGTAAAAATCTTTATGTGAATATTGTATACGAAAATTGCATTCTGTGTCGGATGCTTTATGATGGCGAAGTTTAACAACCGTCGATAATTTGCATTTTTATAGTTTGCAACTTTTCTCATGTTACCCTATAACATATTATACTGCTGTGCTTGAAGTTAGAGCAGTCTCAGACGACATTAATGGTTTAAAAGTATTAATATATATTTTTTGTTGTGGAAAAATTAAATATTATAAAATGTTTTATATAAAATTCTAGAGTGGAAAAATATAGGTGGAGTTTACGGTTGAACGATTTAAAATTATTATTTTAATTGCTTTTGCTCTGTATAATATTATGTTACTACAATATACATACATATTATATACATATGTATATATTAAATGATGTCGGTGCGTCGAAATTTTGCGTAATGCAATCTTAAATTTGCGCTTTGCGGTCATAATTTCGCAGTTTGCAAACGAAATCTTTTATGCGGTCATAAAACTTGAATTTGCAACTGCCGTATTTGTCTTTAATATATGACGTGTGGAGTAGAGGGCCCAAGTTGGGCACGGCAACGTCACAAATGAGCGCGGACAAATGGGCGTGCGTCAAAAGAGCGCTGCATTATAAGCGCTGCGTCATAAGAGCGTTTACCAAAGTAGCGCTGTAACAAAATAGCGTGCGTCAAATGCGCAGACAGCCATATGAGCGTTTGACAAAAGAGAGCACGTCATAAGAGCGCAAAAATACTTTGAGAAAATCAAGTAATGAATATTTTAGGAATTAGGTATACAAAATATATGTAAATTGTAAGAAATTTCAAAAAATAAAAATTCACGAGGCGGTAAAATTAGTATTTTATATGCCAGAGCGTAATGACTATTAAAATGATTAGTCAATAAAAACATTATTATTTATTAATTATTACGTACATACGAAAGTATGGCTCCCCATCCCCATACGTACGATATACATATATTTTGTACTAAAATGAAACGCTGGTTTTGAATTTATCATTAGATTTGTTCTGTAATGTTTCATTAAATTGACAAATAATTGTCGACTCGACTAGCAATAAATGCGTACAGTTATAGGGCAGGTATATTAATTATATGCGATAAATAAAATATAATATTCAATTTTCAAAGCATCGCGGTTGGATTTTGGGGTCCTTCGGCTTAAGAAATTGATGGAAGGAACACGAAATTCACATAAAAATAGTTTAATCGTAATCGCGAAAAATTTAGGTCTCTAGTAATAACACATTAAAACTAAATATCAGACTAATAAAAGAATCATAAAGATTCACCAATTACTACTTTAAGTCTTATTATCGTAAACATAATTTAAATTTAAATTTTAGTATTTAAAAAATCGTAAGTAACTCCCTTTTTGATAATTATACAATATGATTAAATTGAATTCAGCAAAATCAATGTTTTAACTATAATTAGATTTTAATAATATTTTTCATATAAATAAATTTGAAATCATCGACATTATACTTTAAATAGGTCAACAACAACAGCAAGGTGACCTTCGCGTCACTCGCATTAAAAAAACAAACAACTTGCATTAAAATAATTCGAATTAGAGATAAATATTTTAAAACTAGACAAATGCAATTTGAGGTGAATGACATTTGTTATTTTTAATGAAACATAACCTTGAATTGTCTGGATGCATCTAGAAATATTTAAAAAATACCAGTAGTAATGCGACCTCGGTCGTAAACGGACGAATAAATTCTTTTGTTACATTTTTCTCCAATAAGTGTTCTTTATAATAATATCCGTTCGATGTTTTTAATTATAAAGTGATAGTGTAATTCAGTGTATGTGTTAGAATTAGGTAGTGTATAATTAAAATTAGTGTTTGTTACTATGCAAGGCACGCGATGTGCAACCGACGCGATGCGACGCGTCCCTTCCCCGCCGGCCTCGCGGGGAAGGGATGCCGATTAACGCCGAAAGCGCGATATTTACAATTCTAAGCATCATCCGGTCGACAAGGTAATGTCTTTCTAATTTTATATGTAACCCTTTGTGCTAGTAACTCGACAATTGGTCGACATCGTATTCAAAGCGTTGCACTCAAAACTTGAAATGCATTTATTGGCTTTGTTTTGGAGCTAATTTTGCCAATTTAAATTTATTAATGGTAAAAAAACTTCCGGTAAACACATTTTAGTAATATTCAATTTTTTACTTATGCAAATAACTCAATAATAAGTTTATTGTAAAATTTTTAATCGGAATATGGTCGTTTCGCGTGGTGTTAAGACCAATAATTGACACCGATAATTTACGGTGTCAATTAAACTCATTTTTTCCTTCGAAGGGTATCTATATTTTTATGATACGGGATGAAACGGGATTATATGCTCTAATTGTGCATAATTCTTACTTAATATTGTGTGTCTGTTATCAAATAAAAACGATTTTAGTATGTCGGAAAAAAAGAGCGAGATGCAAGCAGAGCTCGCTATTTCGCTCACACTATTCAAATCAGCGATTGACAACTATCGACAACTCAAATAATAATATTAGTCTCTATTTATTTATTTATAAATAAATACATATATTGATTTATTTTTACAAATTATTCATATAATTAAAAATGACGATATAATAATGTTATTACTGTGACAGTAATAGTAGTAGGAACGATATCTAACCACTTAAAACAAGATGGATTATGCTTATTTTAATCTTAAATATTATGACAATTAATTGGTATGGTGCGCCAAGTAAATATTGTTAACCTAATATAATACCTCTGCACCAAGAGATCCATTTACCCAAAACTATAAAATAATATATCGATTTATAAAAACACTAATCAATTTACTAAAGGAGATTAGTTTATTATTATTATTTGTAAGCTAATAAAAATATTGTTTCTAAAACAAGTTTATATATGGTCCCCTTTTAAAATTGTAAATTCTACAATTTTTTTTTTATAATTTTAATTTTAATTTTTAATTTCATTTATTTTATACACTTTCTGGATTGATAGTGCAGCAAGAGCATTTAGTATGCTAATACTATTTCTACCAATATTAAATCTTGTACAAGTTTCAAGTTTTAGAATTATCTTTTAATGTAATCATTTTTTATGATAAATTTAATTCTTTTTTTAAAAACTGTTTTAATAAATTCCTAAATATTTTGGTATGTCCAAATTTGGTTTTAATTTCAAATATCATTAGGGAATAACAGTATTTTCATATTTCCAAGGTATCGGGTTTTCTAATAAGAAATTACAATTTTTTTCTTCCACTTAAATTAATGTATAATTGTCAATTGGAGTTTGGTAAGTCTTTTTAGGAGATTTGATCTTTTCATTGAGCATTGTTTTAAAATGTTGTAGTGCTTGTTTTGCAAAAAAATTAATTATTCGATTTTAGTGATTATTTTTAATATTTTTCTTAAAAACCACAAGATTTTATGTCTATCTTTATCTTCCAAATTATAATATCTAAAAATATTGGGGCGATATTCAAAGCTAGTTATAGATAAAAAGGGTATTTTGTCAAATATTGTAAATCTTACAGTATTATTTATAGTAATCTTAATATCACTGATGTATATCGTATGTATGGAAATGGGGAGCCATACTTTCGTATGTACGTAATGATTAATAAATAATAATGTTTTCATTTACTAATCATTTTAATCGTCATTATGCTCTGGCACATAAAATACTAATTTTACCGCCTATATTTCGTGAATTTTAATTCTTTGTAAATTTCCCACAATTTACTTATATTTTATATACCCCCGAAAGGTTGAGAAATTCTTTCGATAATGCGCGACCATATGTTGCGATCGCTCCAATAACTCTAAAATAACCGAGTTAAATCATCCGAGCAACCGAGGTTAGAATTTATTTTTACTAATAACCGAATCCTTTTTCAAAATCAGTCTAGTTGTACTTCCAAATCGGGAGATTTTTCTACAGTTTTGCTTAAAGACAGAATGTTAGTAACAATGGAACAGGCGGGACCAAACCCATGCGTTGATCCAACAAAACTAACCGATAGTGATTGAAGATGTATCAATGGATAACATCAGACTTAAAATTCCCTGAGAGTAGACGTATGTCCCGATATAATTAACTATCTTAAAAAATAATAGATAATAAAAATAATATCTAAAAATACGAGTAAGTTTATAGTGCTCATTTACATTTATATTTTTCAATTTAAATTAGATTTTAATTTAATAGAATAACATATAGAACAAATTATTGTATCAATTGGCTTTAAACTAAAATATAATAAATAATAGTTCTAAATAAAGTAATATATTAAAAGCGGTGTACCGTCATAAGGGCGCAGGACAAAAGGGCGCCACGACAAAATGCACAAGAATACGGCGCAACGACAAAATAAAAACACGAAAATATAAAAGTAAATATTTAAATATAGAATAATGTATACAAAAATTGGATAAAACGCAATAGCGATGGAATAATAACCCGTCTTTTGATTTTTTAAGTTTTAAGTTTTGCCTTGATATTATTTTTATCTTAGGCAATATGACTATTTTTATTTTTCTAATTCTCTATATTTAAGTTTCAGAAGGAGTGAATAAAAATCAAATTATTTTTTTTAATAATAAATTACTATCGTTTCTGTCATTTTTTTATTATGATTTTCATAGTTTTTATTATGTCAGTAATATTTTAATTCAATTGATATTTTATTACTTCATTTTTCGTATATATATATTCCAGTTTCTATTATATATTTTTCTATCCATTTTTTTTATACATGTGTTGCGCTATTTTATCGCTGCGCCCTTTTGTCACCTTTGTTACGACGCCATTGAAAGTATATAATTTTTAATTAAACTCTCTACCTTTACTAATGAAATTGATATGCCAAACGTACGTGGACGTTCATACCGTCGCAACTAAAGAAACATAAATTTTAAGTTCATACCATATTGGGATTAGTGAGGCTCAATAAAATTCCCATTACCCTGATTGGAAAACTTGCTGCCAGAGAAAAGTTTTTGTAGTGTTGTCACTTTAGAATTCGCACAGAAAGGTTCACGCTGGTCTATTTTTTAAAAAGGTTCATCTTGACTATGTAGCAAAAAAAATGTTTTCAAAGTTTCAGGTAACTCCTCTTTTATTGATATCTTTTCAAGATTAATACTACATCTTTCATTGCAATCCCATATAAGGGCTACGCAATTTCCCAATGAGAATATGTAAAGCTTTTTTGACCCTATTCAAAAAAGTTCTATCCATCCACTTATTGCTTTTTTAATTTGGTAAAAACCTGGATGTTAATCTATAGACTTTTAATCTGACAAATAAGGAAATTGAAGATATAATTCCTTTTGCAGATCTGTCAAGATTTGCATTATCATGCTGCAATAAGAGTCTAGCGTGCAGCTTTGATAGTCGCTTTCTTGATCAATGTTTTTTTGTAATAGTACATTGATATAGTATTTAGCGTTTATTTAATAGTTAATTGCCAATAATAATTCCTACACAAAAAATGCACCCAAGGAGCAAAGAGAATGTCCTCACATCATTATCCATCATTAGTTTTTCCACAACAGCAAATGTTTCGACGACTACTGCACTAATCGTCTTATTGTTTTCAAATTAATCAATCCAAGAATGCATGGTATATTTCAATTTGGCAGATTCACTAAAAACAGCTTTCACAAAGAAAAAATAAAAAGCAAATTAAATTAACGATAATCAACAGAATGCATGTTAAGACGGCTCACACGCACATTTGCTCCGTCTGCGTATGCCAATTAAACACCAAAACAAAATTCCTAGAGCTTTGTAAACACCCTTAGTATAATTAGCTTATAATAGTTAACATCACGTGTTATAGCAAAAAGTTATTATATTCAAAATTGCTATCCAAAAACCTTCTGTTATTTGTAGTTATATGTTCTTGAATTCGTCTACTATATATTCTCAAATTGGCGAGGCTCGAGAGTCCGTCGAGTGTTGATTGATTGAGCTAATTCGAGGGTGATTATTACCAAGTGTCTTATCTTTTATAATGGTCCTTCGGGAAAGCTTGATCGAATGCCAATCGCGTTAGTGTTAAGCTCCATCCCCAATCCGCCTCTTTGTGAAAGTTAAAGTGGCGGTTTGATAATTACAAATTAATATTTATACAATGATTATTCGATGAGAGGTCACTAGCTTTTTTATAGACGTATCTCAAAGCTAAAAAATGTGGTTGATGGCTATTGTGTAATTCATGAATGTTCTTAAATGCTGATTTATAATAGCAAATAATTTATTTTTAACTCCTCCATATATTTTGTGCAATTATATAAAATAAGTTGTATCATTTGACTATATTCGTTAAATAGCAGTACTATATTTTGTTATATAAATATACTCGTTACCGAGCGTTCTCACTGCGACGGTACCGACATGATTTTATTGCTTTTGACGTGGATTTTTAACTTCTGAGAAGTGATAATTGTTTTTTTACGCTCTCCTATTGATCAAAATTCGATTTGAATATACTTTGATCAGTCCTTTTATATTATAAGTCCATAGTAATATCGGTGAGGATAGCTATCTTATTTTTAAAACATGTAATATCCAAGTGCAGACTAACTATGGAACAATATGCGAGAAGCGACGTCTCTGTACTTCTTCTTCCGCTTATTGTTCCTTGAGATATGAGTTGGCTTGTTTTAACGCAAATATAGTATTGATTTTGAGCGGTTGGCATACACTGGTCATAAAATTGTTTCTAAAATCCATTAATTGATTAACAAATTTTACAACGAATTTTAGTAATTTGTCAATTCCAGAAAGAAAAAATCCAGAAAGTTGTTAAAATTCTGGATTTTTTCAAATCATTTATAATGGCCTTTGGACTGCAATGGTAAAACAAATTTTGGGCATGACATACATACATGCCTTTGGACTTCTAAAGGTTAAGTGACTTTTAACTATTTTTTTGTTTACGATTTTTGATGATGTTCAGCGATAGTCGCTACAATCTGAAGAATTTATAACACAGTTACTTGAGTTTGTTGGCATGTTCCGTTCTGGATAGTTAAATATGCAAAAGTAGTGTTTTTTATATCTATTTTTTACGACTGAATCACATATTCTAGAAATATTATATTCACAAAGAGAATCCTCAGACAGAATACGCTCTCTGTTTTGTTTTGTTCGTTAAATTATGACACAAAACAAGATTTTTCAAGGCCGCTCCGCCGATGTAAATACGAATTCGCGGATTCTTAACAACAGAGCGGAGTCGCTCTGAGCCTTTCTTAATCTTTTATTTTACGAAAGCTCCGACGTGCGCGTGTTTCGAAAAACAAGTGTCCTAATTGGGCGGGGTCTTTTTCGCCGCAGGAAATTTTTCCTCGATTTGCACAAAATCGAGAAGGAAAAAAAATTCGCCCTCGGATACAATATTTTTTTACCACGCCTTGTTTAATTCGCTCGATGATCTTCCTTCTCCCCCGAGGGTATGTATTTCAACTTTTCAATAATTGGACGTATCTGTTAACAACGTTTTAAACGAATAATTAACCGTGTTTTGCCCGCGACCGGATTTATGCATCACTCGATAAGATTATCGCAAACTTGTACTCGTTTGTAACCGACCGTTTTGTCTCTCCAGAGCGATCGATTGACCCTTATGAAGTCGTTAATTCCGCGATTTAATTAAACTCGAATCGTTTCGACATGTCAATTAACTTTGATACCAGTTTTTGTGTGTAACTGTCACAGTCGATTATGATCGATTCAATTTCACGGCGACTGTGACATGCGATGTCAAAATATAACGTACTCGTTGTTTTAAAATTAGAGTTGCTTTTTAATTGAACACACTTTCTCGATTCATTGTACTATGTATATTTACTAAGGATATGTTTGACACACAAAACCTGACACAATCACGACCTTCCAATGCATTGTTGCCAAACATCAATTAACCTTACACATAGCACGTTTTCATTCTTAGAATCACAACGATCGATATGTGGCATCGTGCATACTATATTATCACGCGATTCGTTTACGAATTTATTCAAAACGGAACAATATTCTCACGTTGAGCTGCCATTAGTCATCCTCCGTCAACCACGATTCGGATTATCTCATCATCCAGAGAGATAAGAAAACCGACACAACTATAGCCCAACTTTTCATTGTTGGAAGAGACAAGAAAGAGCGTGTGAATAATGTCGCATCATTTTCCGATGCTCGAAAAAATCGCGCTTGACGACTTGATGTATTTTCGTGTTGAAATTTTAATAAATGCACAGCGATTAAGGTCTGCTGTTCTGGTGTGAAAATTGGCTCTAGTCTAGACAACGGTTTATCAAAATAGATGTGGCAATGTCAGATTTCTGTCAGGACACTATTTAGCGAAAGACTGGATTTAAGCACTTGATTCTATTTGTGTGCTTTCTATGATAGTGCTTTACACTTCCATTTTAGTATTAGATAGATTATATAATAAAATATTAATCTCACTTAATTTGCATTTTCATGATTGCTTATGATAGATTAAGATATATGTATGTACACTCCATAATTTAATTTCAATCTAAGCTTTAGACTTAGATACATATACTAGTGATGAAGAGAAGTTAATGAATCAAAAATTTGTAAATCGGTTTTATAATAATTTCGTTAAGATTAAACTTGAAAACATTTTTGTCATACTGTTTTAGGAATATGATTTTTTGTTAGAAATAATCCTTAAAATCAATGTATATTGGGTCTCGTTAATAAATAGCGCATTTGAAAAATTATATATAATTTAAATGTCATAAAAGTTCTACGAATCGCTTATTGGCGAGAGGTATCTGCTCAATAATATATAATAAAAAATATTATATTTGTCGGAATCACTCGTAATCGTTGCAACGAAATTAGTCATGAAGAGCTAAAAGGTGCTTTGTATTTTCTTAGAAGTTTTTCTCGTCATACACATTTCTCAGCCAGCATCCATTAACATTTTTAAAAGCACTTGCATAAAACTTGAATTAAACAAAGGCACTGAAAGGTTACATTCAATTGAATGACGACATTGCCAAATTTGAACAGCTAGTTGATGACTATAACCTATTTTTGAATCCCATATGAACCCTTGTGTTTTTCATTAATTAGAGTGATCATTATATTCTTTTAAATCTGATCGATCCTCGCAGATTAGATTTTCCTTGATTTTCCTAATTTCGCAGATGAATATCGTAAAGAATAATTAAAATATAATCGAGATAGGTCGGGCATAGACTGTTAGCTAATACTAATCAATTGATTTCTCATGTGCATGTGCATGTATGAGTTTTGCATGTCATGTTACAACTGAAGATTTCTGGTAAAATAAAATATTTTTTTTATCAATTTTCTATCTCTTACGCAGATACAGTGAAACATTATATAATAACCAAATGTCTGATTCTGCCCCGAATCATCTAAATCTGAAGGAATGTTAGAGCTAGAATGTTAGTTGACTTTATTATATTTGCGTTAACAGTCAGTTTGAGAGCTATCCATTTCATCCCTATTCATCAGTCAGATGACAAGTTTGGATACGCCCCTGTTTTCTTATTAGAACATTTTTTATTGCTTTGTAACTGTTGCGATCTGGCAACCTAGCAATTTGTCATTTCGCATTCCAATGTGCTGTCGATACAATAGATTTTGTTGTATGTGCACTTATGTACCAAACGGCCGTTAATGGTATGTTTTTAATTAATTCCTCGGAGTTTCCGACTGACGCGTAAGACGCACGATAGCACATTGGGTTGAAAATAATTGTTTTTGGAGTTTTTTTATGGCGCTTTTAACGCTTTACATATTTTTTTCTCGCGGTCAAAACATAATCTTTGGACCTGCTTTATGAGCTCGGCATATAATTTGCTGTATCAATCTAATTCTAAACATTTTACCCTCGAAATATTGTTATATTTAATAAATTTCATTTATAGATTTTATCATTTCTTATAATAATTTTATTCTTATAGATAAGAGAGACTTGTAAAATTTGGGCTTATATTTATTTATTCCATTAAATATCGTATTGTTAATATATACAAATAAAATTTGGGATAAATATATACATATGTATATATAAAAAGTTAATCAAACCAAATAAAGATAGTGCTTTTTATTTCACGCAGCAATTATATTATGTGCTTTCTTTTCATCTTGTTATTATCAAACATAAATTAAATTTTATAACTGTGCTTTCAAGTTAAATTTCAATTAAACACGTCAAATATTTTCATTATTTTCTCTCTCCCTCTAATTGAAAGTTGTCTCTGTTGCTAAAATAACGCTTCTTTGTTTGCGTTTTTAGATTATCTTTAATCAAGTCGGACCGTTTCAATTACTGAAATTTATACGCATTTAAAAGAGAGTGCTTCTGGCTGCTTTTGCGCCTGGTATTCAAAACAATATGACTTTTCCAAAGTCAAAACATTGCATTTTATAGTCGGCCGGGAATTTCGAAGCTGAATTTTACTACCGACAGTTTACTACAGTCAGTTTTAACTACTGTTCATTGGTTTAACTGTCGAATTTTCTAACGACAAATCACAACGAATGTGCCTCGCTTTTGATTCTAGATATATATTTTTACGAACAAGTTTAATAATAGGCTTTGTTATAGATCGATCAATATTATATTTTAAATCAATTATAATACATATTACTTATAGAAAAAACTAGCTCTGTACTCTATGAATTCAGTTAGCTAAACTTGAGACGACATCTCGTTCGTAACTATTTTTTATTTCTCTAGTGAGGAATACGCTCTCTTTGACTCGTTCCCTCTTGACATTCGTCGGATTCAATTATGAAGAAAATTCGCTGAAACTTGATAGCAGAGAATAAGACGTTCAAGGTAAACGAATGTCTAAATTTAGATGTTTTTTACTTGGTATTAATTGAGTCGTATTTGATTTGTGCCCAAATACCACCGAGTTGATGAGAATAGTGAAGAATCAATTCCAACATCAAAAGCTTCAAATGCAACTTTACCACTTATATATTTCTCAGATTGTGTATTTTAAATTTTCCGAACCGCAAATTTGTTTTTGTAACGTAATCAATTAATATTGAATTGGGAATTGACTGATTGTAAATTAGACAACTCAGGTGCCGATGTAAACAAATAACTTTCAACTGAGCCGTATTTAATTATTTTGTAAACGTAAATATATTTACTTAAGAACGTCTTTGAAAAAGATTTGTAACGTTTACGTCGCTTCAAGTCGATAAATAAATAATTAATAAATATTTATCTTTTTCAATCTCGTGACGCATATTCTAAGTAAATATTTAAGGAGTTTTGGTTTATTGAAGCTTTATAAATTAAGCAGCGTATAGCTATTAAAAAATATCATTAAATATTAATATTTTGCGAACGTTAACTTTTAATGAATCGTAAAATATTTAAACGCGATGTAACTTAGTATATAGTATTTTAATGTAGATCAATCTATATTTTATATAAATATTTAACGCTTTTATGTCAGTTTAAAAACACTATGATTTATAGAACACACCATACATAACTGCCACGATCAATCTCAACAAAGGTAATCCACGTCGAAGTTTAAAGTTTAACCATTACTTTGAATCAGTATGATCGTTATATTGTAATATAATTTTATGTTATATGCCCTATGTCTGTAAGGTGCTGAATAGATAATTTAGAATCATGGGATCAATTCCCGCAGTAATTTATAACAAATACACTATTAATAAAAAATAGCTTATATGCTTTCAGTTCGTTGTCGCAATACTTAATCGTTGGTATTGATTATTACCACCATTGAATTGAATTTGGCCTGCGCCTGTCATGTTTCAACGGATGATTTAGAATAAATAAATATAATGCATCTCTCACCTTCTCACAAATATTTTCTATACTTTTCAAGTTTGGTTTGGCTGTTTACCAAACGCTCATATTGCGAATATTGGTCGTTAACACCCGAAAGGAAAACGTTTATTCAGCGTTTCGTAAAAAAATCTATATACAATATTTTTTATGGAATGGTAAAAGTTTTTTCGTCAGAGCGACTTTCAGTATTGATTTCTGTACCTACAAAACTCTAGAAATAACACCGGATACGTATGAGATAAACACGTTCCATATTTAGTGTCTGTTTCGAGCTGAACTAAACTTTAGTACCGAAAGTACGCGTATATATTGTGCACAGAATTGTAATTTTTCCAACATGAAATTTTCCGAGACATCCAGTAATATAATTCAACGTTTAATATAAATTATATACATACATGTATGTATCTTCAAATTAGACACACGCCTGTAACTGACCGAAAAGGGGTTGAAACTTGTCCCGAAAAACTCGACTAGTTTTGTTTGAGTTAACCGAAAAGTTCGTTAATTACGTCAAAGTTTAATTTAGAGATTTCAGAGTTAACGACGGGTGTTTCGAACTTGAATTTTAACTATTATATATTGACCTCTGATATTCAAGGCCTCTCAGTTTATCTTTGCCCGTTTAAGTACGTAGTACGAACGTGTGCAAATGGTTATATTCTCTTGATGACTGTTTGCTTTAAGTCATTTTATTGTGTGTTTTAATAAGTATGACGGATGCTCAATGATGCAGTCTTTAAAATATGTATGTAATATGAAAATTATGTTTACTATTATATTATTGCGTTCTTATGCGATTTGTTTTTAAAATGTAAAAAATAAGAGATCACAATATATACTAATTAAAAATTAATAATATTTTTTTGTATAGTAAATTTTCTGTAGCAATTTACTTTCGATTGTTTCGATTCGGCGTAACCTCCGCTAATTTGAATTCAGGAAAAAAGGAGGAAATCAACGTATTTTCTATCATGCGATCATTTGAACGCTTGCTTTTTTAAATTATAAATATCGTTTACTATTTTATAGTCATTGGAGCAGATGCTTTCGTTCAGAATTACAATCTCCCAGACACGGTAGAAATGTAACTAACACTAAGGTCCATATGGGATTCGAACCCAGGTCTTTCAGGTCAATAGTCATAGACTTATACCACTCGTCTATCATGCTGGTTATCATTTTTTATTTGAGTGCCACTCAACTTTTCCCTTGTGAATATTTTTTTTTAATAAAATAAGGTAATATTTCCAGTTATTTTGAGATAGGAAGCAATCATGACAATATTTTAGTATTCTTTGTATTATATTCTTTATATTATAATCTTTTAAACTACACACGTTGTATCCCCTTTAAATTATAATTTGTATTTATTTATCTGTATCAAGTATACGTATATATTATAATTTAATAAAATATAATTATTTTACTTCATAAATATGTGGGAAAGTTAAGGTTTATTAAAACTTTTTTTAAAAGGTTTCAGGATTATTTTTATTAAGTCTTCCATTTCTATAAAACATGTTTTTAGATTGGTAGGAATTACAATATTAAATATTGAAGACTTGATTCGATTTCTAAGTAACATGTATAAATATTCACAAGATATGCAATGTATGCAATTTTATAATGCTTCTTTTAAAAAGGCACGTTTTTTTTATAAAATATATGTTAAAGGAAACCCTTTTTAATCCAATTTGTATTTTTTTATATAACGTTGTGTGTAAATTTATATATAAACAACACAATGGGCAGATTAATCAATATTTAGTTGTCGGTGGCTCTATACAACCTTGAGAAGGAATAAACATATTATTTTAAAAGCATTTCTTTGTAGTACATATATTATTTATTAATTGTTATTGATATTGTCAAACGAATAGCAATTATTGACATTTTTTATTTTATAATAACACAATTAATAGTCCGATGTTTAAGCTCGATCGATTTATTTCATTATTTGATGAAATTCGATTCCATAGTAGCTAAAAAAAAAGAATCTATTTATGGGTGTGGAAATATTTAAAAGTTCTTCGGAATATTTTAGATTTTAATTTTTAGACTTTTTATAACTCTTACACCCGCTTTTATGCAAATTTTTAAATCCAAGCCAATAAAAACACACAACACCGCCAACGTAAAAGTCGGCTTCTCAGAAGCTTTCTTCTGGCGCGAGCTTAACGCCGCACAATAGATTGTAAATTGAGCTTTACGATTCGCCCATTATTGCGCTTCTCAAAGGTCAGACACATCCACGGGTGTGCGCAAATGATATCAAGATCCTCGGCGGCGAGACAGTGCAGTAGTGCAAAACGGTGCACGTCTTGCGGAACGTGTTCCGTATCGATTTTGAGAAAGCTCAAAGTTCGCGCTAGAGTCATAACTGTAAAAGGACCCCCTCATACTATTCAAGACACCTTCCGCCTCTGGGAAATCATGAGACGCAAAAATGTCGGCCGTATCAGCGAAGGGCTAAATGGAAAACGAAAAACGGTCGGGTGTAATAACGGGCGAAAACCGCTCCTCACGACGTTTAGGGATCATAGGTTTAAATAAATACGTTAGAGGCTGATATGAGATTTTATAAGGTCTATTCTAACCGCAAACTGGCCATTTAACCATTGTAATAATAAGTACTAGATAATACTTAAATGTCGCTGAATAAGAAATTGACCATATTTGGTTTATGTTTACAATTGTTTATGGTAAACGTGCATTTATTGATGTGATATTCGACCATTTATGCCTCGTCGGTCGTCTTTAGTCTTGAATAAATCTCCTGACTGCTACCTGGTGACTGCGTGGCTCTCAATTGAAATTGGAATGCCGCTCGGCTGCCAATCTTGATATTTCAATTTCTTACCCGGAGTGTTTCGCCGTTTATGTAAGCAATATTCTCGTCGTTGTGAGAGATCCATATGTTAATTAGACCAGTAAAAATCTATTTATTCTACTTGCTATGTACTCCTCCAAATTGCAATTATTTTTGTAAAAATCTGTTTTTCTTTGCTGCAGCTGCGCTTCGGAATTTGTTTTCGGGTGGCGGAATTCTTTTATTACCCCAGCAGTATTTAACGCGATGCAATTTTTATTGGGTTTTTGTATGTTGCAGCTGAGTTTCGTATTTTAATATTTAAATTGTATTTTCAATATTTATCTTTATTGTCGTTTT
Source organism: Plectrocnemia conspersa (assembly GCF_051122295.1). Taxonomy (NCBI): domain Eukaryota; kingdom Metazoa; phylum Arthropoda; class Insecta; order Trichoptera; family Polycentropodidae; genus Plectrocnemia; species Plectrocnemia conspersa. Next base: position 4,821,114 of record NW_028277167.1, on the reverse strand, counting down.
ATGCACTTTTTTGGGTTTGATTGGTAAAAAGGCACCACATACTAATGCGCAAGTATGTATCATATATGATCGTACTATTGCATTAATATAAGTCTGACCCATGTTTGATTCTAACAGCATAATCGAATTGCACATTTAAAATCAGATCAAATATCAGCTGAACTGCGTTATTTATTTATTTTTAAAATTAAAATTATAATATAAACCAATACTAATTCATAGATTATAAGTATCAGTCTTAAATATTGTTTTACATACGCTGTCAGCAGTGGCGTAGCTAGGGTATGTGCCGCCCGGGGCAATCCTTAAAATTGCCGCCCCCCCCATACATTTTTTTGTAGGGTCATAAAATCAGCATTTCTTAAAATAATAAATTTATTATTGTTAAGCTCTTGCTATTCGTTGATTTACATAAATTTTAGTTTATTTAGGGTTAAGAACTACACTAGACAATTCCATCGCGAATATGCCGCCCCCAAGCAAGTGCCGCCCGGAACTGGCTGTCAGCATTTAAGCTTTTCTCTTATAAGGTTTTCTATTTTTTAGACACGGACGAATTATTTTTTTACAACTTAGTAAAATTTATTGATTTGATTTTGCTTTGACAAAATATTATAAAATAATATTTATTAAATTTAAGTTGTTATTTAGTTTAATTTCCCAAATAAATTGTTTGATCGATGCAAAGTAATTTAATTAAGCAGTAAGTAATTTTGAGGCAGGGCCCCCGAGAGCGAACTTGGGCCCTGGGAAAACAATGATTACGGGCCTCATGACAAAAATTGCATTTTATATATTTTTTACCATCGTAATATAATTTATTGAATAAATACTCTAATAAATAAATAAATATAAAAATTAGACATTGTTGCGACATATTTTAATTAGGCATTAAAAATTATTAAAAATATCTACTCATAATATTTACCTGATAAATAGTCGTGTGCTCAGTGTTGCCATATAGTAAATTTCCAGTCCAGGTCAAAAGCAATAAAATCGTGCCATCACGGTGAAAAATTGAGAAGTGATAATTGTTTTTGCGCTCTCCTATTGACCAAAATATGGTTTGAATATACTTTGATCAGCCCTCTAAGAAAACGGGCTCCGGGAATTTTCCCCCTACCCCCCTCTCGGTAGGCCTGCAACTAGGCATCTAAGCTAGCGAATGGTTGTTTAATGCTTAAATCTAGGCATCTTGGTTAACCAATGATTATTTTACGCTTCGCGCTCTTAAGCTCACGGTCAAGCCTCATAATATCGCACTTGTTGCTCAAAACCATGATTTTTGCCGGTGTAACCATGCCTCAATATTTACCTAACAACATCTTATATATAATTGTTCTAATCCGCTTCCGCCGTCGCTTCCGGACGCGCATAACTTTAAACGAAACATTCTCCGTTCAATTATCTACTCTGTAAATCGTATCGCTTTGTATTAACGGTGTGTAACAATACACGTAAACAAAGGAAATATATTTAATTATAATAATAAATAATAATAAAAATTAAAATTGAATTTGTTCCGATTGATTTTCGAGCCGCCGGTAATGCGTTCTGTTGTTTCGACCAATCAAAAATAAGCATTCAAATATTCAAATAGCGTCGACCAATGAAAAATAAGCATTCAAATTCAAATAGATAGTACCGTGACAACACTTTTAAATAATTATTATTTAATAATAAAATTTTGCTACGCGACAATAATTTTCATTAATTCGTCATTTGACTGAATAAAAATTAAATATATACATAATGTGTTGAGGATTAGAAGAATACATTGATTAAACTAGATAAACAATCATAAAATAATCTTCGTAATGAAATTTTCAAATTTTGAATTCCCGGCGACGGGCTCCGAGGCCTAAAAGTGAGTTTTTGCTTTTATAAATAATCGGATTGCAAATTAACTAGGTGTGTTATATAACTATGAAAATTAAATATATACATAATGTGTTTAGGATAAGAAGAATACATTGATTAAATTAGATAAACAATCATAAAACAATCTTTGTAATGAAATCTTCAAATTTTGAAATCCCGTCGCCGGGCTCCGAGGCCGAAAAGTGAGTTTTTATAATAATATCACATAAACATTATCATTGCTTTCCGATTTTATACACATATACGTTAGATTTTAAGAATTTTAAATTAACCAGTTATGTTTTAAACATGAACGTGTAATATATCCTTAGTATGTGAGGATTGAAAGTTAATGTCGATCAAATCGGCGCTGTCGGACAGCTTATAAATGTGTAGTTTCTTGGATGTTATCTAATAAACGACATTTTACAATGATTATAAATATGTGATTGCATACCTGGAATAATCGATAGCCAAAATATCTAAGAGTGGGTTATTTTTAATTCCGATGTGGCAAAATATGTACAATTTTTGTTCTGTGCCATCATTCCTCTTTCTGAATAGCCAAATTTAAGATATTCAGTTACATCAAACTTATGTAGTATGTTCTTTATAAAAAGATAATACTTGCTGACAGTGACTTCAACACGAGAAGATTAACTCTTTGTTTATATATACCAATTTTACGTTGTAGCCATATAGGTCATCAAATTGTTCCATCATTGCTTCTGAAAAATAATTAAAAAACAATAAGACTCCTATCAAGAGTAAACATTGAACACATTATTACTACTAATATAATCCATAAATTAAATTTAAACGACAACCAAAGAACACAATTGATGGATGTACTGTAGAGGATTAAACACGTAGATTGGCATCTTTTCATCTTCTACAAAATTGTCACAATATGTCATATATTTTTTATTATTACTAGCATTGTAATATGTTTAATTAACTTCGGTATGTATACCTTTAATTGCCAAATCACCGCTGTTTGTCTTTTAATATTAGATCCTGGAAAGTCAATAGTAATTTTGTTAGAATAACCGTGTTATATTATTCATTTATAACTAAACACTTACTGGCACACCCGCAATTTATAGTTTTGTCTATAATTTCAAATGCTGCATCACTTGAATCATCTTCAATTGTCACTTTGTAACAAAAATGCCGCGATTATAACATATTTCTTGCCAGATGACAGAAGAACTGTCAAAGCAAATTTGGGAAGTCCCGCGCTTGAGAACGAACTAAATTGATTTTAACGAGCGAAATTGATTTTAACGAGCGAAATTTATTTTAACGATTTAAATTGTATAAAATTTATTAAAATATGTATAAAAATCATCAAATACAAAAAAAAATGTTTTTTAAAATATTTTTTTAGTTTATAGATTTAAAATATAATATAAATAATGTGGATATGTATTAGCTTCTCTATACAGAAAAAATATGTACCTAAATTTTGGCGACCGTTGGCAATTTAAAGTTTTAGTTTTTAGAGAATTTTTAAAACTTTGCTTTAAAAAATATTTTAAACAAAAAGGGGCAAAGTTTCAAAATAAGTACTATTCATTACCAACCAACTACTAAGCGCACAGTATTGCAAAAATCCCTCTTACTGACGCCTTTGAAAGTAAACTACACAAAAATGTATAACACTAATTTAAATATTTTTTAAATTAAAAGTTTCAGAATAAAATTTCAAGATTTATTCAAAATATTTTTTTCAACATTAAAAATATTTTTTATTTTATTATGGATTTTAAATATTAATAATTTATTATAGATTTTAAATATCATTAGTTTATTATTAATTTTAAATATAGTGAAAACTTTTTACACTCATTAATTATTAAAATATATAATGCTGCGCAGAAAAACATTTACTTTAAAAAATATGTAAATCAAAATATTTTTTAATCAAAAAAGACAAAGGTTTCAAAATTATTAATATTTTTAAAACGCACTTTTGGTCTAAAGTAACAGATTAGGTGCTTGATATCTTTAGTTTATTGTTTCTTTCTCATTAGTAAATGTAATTAAAAACTGACTTTTATATTTACACATAAAACATAGAATTATTTTTTTTAATTATAAAGTAACTTATGGTGTCACCAAAAAACTTTTTTTTTACGAAAATTTAAATTTATGATATAATTGTGTTATGCAGCGTTAAAACTGGCACTCAAACACATAAAATACGCTAAAACACAATCAATGACTTATAATCACTCACATTGCACTAGCTATATATGATCGATTGTGTTGTAGCGTTAGTAAGGTGTAACAAAATATTTTTTCATATCAGTAATATTTTTGAGCGGATGTGTAACCGATGCTATTTATTATTATTATTATTTATTAAACTGTAAACCTACTTTTAAATGATACAAAATGTTACGTTTTAATATTATTTTTTATGTTGAAAACAGTTTGATATTTTTTGTTTTAATAATATTTAGTAAAGTTACAAACCTATTTTAAAAAATATTACAACGAAATCTCTTTGTAACGAATACCGAAATAACAAAATTCCCAGTATAACGAATCTTTAATTTGTCCCCGAAAAACTTGCATACAAAATGTTTTCATTATAACGAAGACTGATCTCAGTATAACGAAATATTTTGATCCGAATTTAAGAATGACGTTGCAACTTTACACAATATTTCTCCAAATTCAGTTCGTTCTTGACGTGGTGTGTGACAGATGTGTTCAAAAGCGACATTACAGGTGTTTCGCTGACCCTCAAATTTTTTTTATAAAACATTTTTTTCACAAATTTTATTGTTTCATACAGTATCCTTAAAAATGGGCAAAAAACTATCTGTCAACCTCATAAGAGGTTATTTTGATGTTGTAGTAATGTGATAATTAAAAATAAAATATATCATCTTCCTTACGTTCAATATAACGAATTTTCAGTATACCAAAATTTATTCATTGGTTTCGTGAGCTTCGCTGTATTGAAATTTCATAGTATAATTTTAAATTTATTATTATCTAGCCAAGTTTTAAACCTATTCATAAATGATATACAATATTTAGATTTATCATTAAATATCTAAGTTTCAATATAACGATAAAATCTAACGTTGTAAATCTAATAAATTTTATAAAATGTTTTCTTCTGGAAATATTTATTCAAGTTGTAAACCTATTTTCAAATGAATTGAAAATGTTAAGTACTTTTTTATAGATTGAACTATTTTGTCTATCATTGAAAATCCTAAATAGTAATGTCCAATTTAAACCATTAAATTTTAAAAAATATTTAAAAAAATCAGAACGAAGCAAAAATTATATTTAAAACCCAAAAAGTTGAGGGTCCGGTATTCGCACACTCGCTAGCTATCGGTACCTCACGATAGTGAGGTACCGACAGCTAGTTTAATTAATTGCTATATTATTAGTGAGCATAAAGCGTTTCAAAAATCAGAAATGCTAATATATACGTAAAAAAGAAATATTGCTACTTTCTAAATATCCGACATTTTATTTTTATTTTTAATTATAAATCTGTACATTATGACTTGACAGGTTTTTTTTTAATGCGTTACGATGATCATTATACAAACAATAATTATACATATTACATTTAAAAAAAATATATAATAACAGTTTTTGTGCACACCTAAAATAGATGTGTACGATCCCACATTATTTTTTCCAACTCGCCGAAAAATTATTGTGCTTGGCAAGCTTGTTGAGAAGCTGGATGGTTCGCGCAAGAGGAGCGTTCTCTAGCACTGACGTCCTGGCCACAGCGGCTAAGAATAAGGGACGCGATCGCGACTCTCTAGGGTACTTTAAAACTCGAAGCCGAAAGTTGCCGTTGTCGGATTGTCGACACTGTCCCTTAACAACTTTTAAAAGTGCTTCATTCTTAATAGCGGTGTTTCGAGAAGTATCTCACTTTTTATCTAAAAACTAAGCAAAAAATATCTAAAATCTTCTATATTAAGTACACCCATACCTCGCTTTACGGCCTAGATACGTTCCACGAAACTTGGCCGCAAAGCGAAAAGCCGTATAACGAATCAACTATTCTAATACAAATTCAATGGGATCGGTTCCAAATTTGTTAAATATGTAACATGGTTTATCATTTAAAATGCATTTTATCTTTTTATTTCATTTAAATCAAAAATACATACATAACAAGTACATACATTTGTACATAAAATAATAACAGACTCCAAAAACCAACAATAATCCATAAACAAAAATGAAACAACTTCATGTTACATAATAATATGTGTAGGAACACATACATAATTTTTTTTAAATGACTAATCTAAAGACGATGAAGAAATGGTAACCTGCAGATCACTGTCGTTCTCATTTTTCGCTGGTAAGGATGGGCCTGGCTTAAAAAAATTGTCCAACGTTGTTTGTCTTTCCTTTTTGTCTCTTTCGTTCTTCAGTGATTAATAACAGCTAATGGCTGAGTTAATTCCTCGAGAAACTTTAGCGCTACGTTCGACGTCAGGATCGTTTTCAAGGAAAATGTTCATTCCTTGTTCGAAATAGGAAAAAGCTTTTGACAATTTTTTTGATGTTAGCTGTTTGGATACAACAGGCTCTGTCTCTTCATCAAATGCCGGTTCTGCTTGCAACTGAATGAGTTCCTTATATGAAAGGGGTTCCCTATCAGCTTCAAGTAGATCAAGCACATCACGTTCGTTCAAACCTTCAAAGTCGAGATCATCTGCTAGATCCAAAATGTTTTGCCTAATTTCAGGAAGACAATTAACTTCTGCATCAGTACTTTTTACACATTCTGGCCATATTTTTTTCCAAACATGGTTCATTGTTGTTAATTTTAATTCCATCCGTGATTCACTGATGCTGTCAACAGCATCCTTGATGTTATAGTTTTTCCAAAATGTTTTAATTGAAGATTTACCATCGGTTGCCCTTATAAGTTGTTGGAAAGTTCGGCGTAGGTAATATGCCTTAAAAGTGGCTATTGCACCCTGATCCATTGGTTGGATCAGAGCTGTTGTATTTTTCGGAAGGTACTCAATCATGACATCTTCAGATAGTTCGGATAAATTAGTAGGATGCCCTGGTCCATTATCCAAAATTAGCAAAGCCTTGTTGCTTAAGTTATTGTCTCGCAAATATTTTTTCACTTCTGTGCAAAAGTGATTTTTGAACCAATCCTCTAAAGTAGCTTTAGTCATCCAAGCTTTCTTGTTGGATCTCCATATGACGGGTAATTGATTTCTATTTAGTCCTTTAAGAGGCCTTGGATTTTCGGGTAAATATATTAAAAGTGGTTTTAGCTTAAAATAACCCGCGGTATTTGCACCAAGTAGCAAAGTTAATCGTTCTTTAGACACCTTATAACCAGGTGCAGATTTTTCGGTTTTTGAAATGTACGTGCAATCTGTCATTCGCTTCCAATAAAGCCCTGTTTCGTCTACGTTAAGCACTTGTTCAGGTTTATGACCACCTCTTTCAATAATTCCCTTTAAAATGTTGGGATATTCCTTAGATGCGGCCTCATCGGCGCTAGCTGCTTCACCTTTCATTTTAAAATTATGCAAATTGAATCTATTTTTAAATTTTTTAAAAAATCGACATCGAAAAAAAGTTTTTTTGCCGTTATAGCGAAACATTTTAGGCCGTATATCGAAAACGTGTCTTAATTAAAGAGGGCCGTTATAGCGAAAGGCCGTATAAAGAGCGGCCGTATATCGAGGTATGGGTGTATTTATAAGAGATAAAATCGTGCTTTAAATTTCAAGTTTGCAGTTTGAAAGTAAAGAATAACTTGTCAAAATAAGAGCTGCATATTTCGCATCAAAATCATGATAAGTATTTAAATTACTACCCTAAATAAATAGACTTGTAAATTAAAATTTTCACGCAAAAAATAAATATAAAAAATTTAATATATATGCAAAACATTAAAAAGTGATACATATATTATTTGCATAATCCGAATATTTAAGTTGCGAATAGTAAAATAGGCCAAATATATTCGAATATTCGAGTTGGAATCTCTAGAATCTAGAATTAAAAATTAAAGAAAAACGAGAAAACATTTTCATATCATTGCTTATCCACGTATTCCATGACATATAATAAATATTTATGTATGCTCATATCGTTCGGTTCTTACAATATATGAAGGTAATGCAAGGTGTCAAGGTTTTACGATGATTATCTTTCCATCGATTATTCAACTTCTACATAAAAGTATTGTGTTATTTATAGATACAAAATAAACATATATCAAATTTCAATTACATTTAATGATCACATCACATAAAAAGACAACACATCGAAACATAATTTGACATGCGATACTTGTGCGTAAATAATAATAACGCCGGGAACGTGAATTCGATAATGGTTTAATTTTTCGAGCAGTTATGATTTATGTGCTTTATCTGAAGGCATTGTTCGCTGTATGGAGATCAAGTGGGGTTACTATTTGAATACAATGGCAACGGAGATAACGCGGAGGCTGTGCAAGTGTATATAAATCAAATACATGCGGATTTAAAAAGTCTTCCTAAACACCCCGTTGTATATAACAAGTCTGGCGGTATCAATCTATCGCATCATCTGAGCAATTAGGGTCCACATCTACGATAATATATTAACTAGGAAATTGTGATTCCAAAGACCGGTTTTGCGCTGTTTGGTGAACACGTTGAAGGTGTGCAGAGTTCTGATTGAATAATTTTTATTGCTGTATTGAATTCTTAAAAATTTCAATATATGTTTTATTAATGTCAGAGTAAAGGAAATATTATATGTTCATTCAATTATGAACCTCTTTCGTATGAGTGATATGCATAGATTTAAAAGGAAATCAGTTAATCGACGTGTAGTTAAATATACTTTGAGATAAATTATCTGCGACAGGTTATTCGCAGCATGAGTTAGAAACAGTTAAAGGAACTCTCGCTATCCAGTGGTAAACGGAATAATTGAAAAGCTTTTACATATTATTAATAGCAATTTTATCTTAATGCGTATACGTATACTTTTTTATTAAATTAAGTAATTTCGAGAAGTTCTACGTTATATTATAAATATATTATACACCTACCTGTTAATGTTTTTCAAACTTTTCAACATCAATTATGAATATTTATGGCCTCTTCTTTGTTTACCTCGAATCTGAGTCTCCGCTTATTAGGTTATAAATATCAGCATTACAATAAAAGTTCTTACATAATTTTAAGAATATGCACGGTTCATATAACCACCCGACCTTGATACATTAATTACCGAAACGTTTTAATCAACTATTTGCCTTACTAATGAACTTACTCTTGGCAATTAAATGAGTTTGTTGAATAAAGCGCTTCTCGTTACTGTATCCCGTTGCTAATTAATTACATCATGGATGTATATTTTTTATGTCAAAAGAAAAATACATTCACATATCTACGTTAGATATCTAGGTATAAAACGCCTTTTATGTAACGTGTTCATTGACTACTGGATTTAGACGTATCGGTAGTTAAACTATCGTTTAACAGCGTCGAGTCTCTAATGGCCCTAGGTGTATTCTGAAACGCATTAATGATGCACTTTGAAACATTGGACGTTGGAGTAGTGAGTTGAACCGTTTCATTCATACAGCGAGATGTTGCTGTTCAGTTTTAATGTAACTGTTGAAAAATTCGTATTGAAGTTGTTTTGGTTTCATCATTATTAAATAATTACTTTTTGTTTAATAAAATGAAAGAAAACTAAACATATTTTGTATATATTATATATGTGCTAGGCAAAAAAATTCAATATATGTATGTATGACGCTGCAGCTCCAGCATTGGAGTAAAGATGCTTTTAATAAATAATACTCGAGCGAAGCTCGTACAGCTGTCAGTCTATGTCTAGTAAGGTAGCGCATGCATCGTGTTTTTGTCAGACGTCACAGAGGATGGGCGAATATTAAAGTTTGCCGTAAATTAAAGAAAACCTCGACAGAAACTGTTGAAAACTGTATCTGCTATTTAGTTTAACCCTGGGGTGGCCAACCCGCGGGCCCGCCTTGAACATTTTTCATGTAACATTTTTGGAGTGCAATTTTGCACTCCAAAAATGTCTATAGTGTATCTAAATCTAATATGGGGATATATAATTTTATGGCCCGCGGAGTTATGATGCATTTCAAAGCTTAAATCCCTGGTTTAACCAGTACTGCGAATGCGGTACAAATATACCTGACTCCGATTGATAAATATTATTAGCTATTTAATTTCATAAAGACTCGTTTTGATCAGTGGCGCAATACTCATTTGTCTACCTTTATATTATTATTTAATTATAACATAGTTTGTCGTTGAACAACGATAGGCGGCACGATTTATGATTCACGAATCATTTTTTTTATAAAAGTTAATTTTTTTTTAAATATACATAGGTACAATGATAGCATACAAACATATTAAATGCACAATACTGGTTCATGACCATTTCCATTGTTGACAAAAAAATAAAATTAGTAATCCGTAAGCATAGTAAAAATTCAAGGAAAAATACATAAAACTTTTTACAAATTTAAAAAAGAAAGGAGAAAAAATTATAATAAAATATACATACATATATAAAATATAACACACAAAATTAATGATAATTATTACAAGTTTAGTTGGTAAAGCTATACATAATTATCATCATAATCAATAAATATATAGCTAACAGCAAACGACTGTTGAAGCACAAAATCGTTTCTTACTAATTATTATTTGGAAGATATCAGTTTCGAGATTCGTTCCAAGTGGTGTGACTTTGTAACTCCAATTTATTTAATTAATTTATCGTGAATTAATAAAAATACGTGTCTCTAGTGATTATTAATAGCTATTGAATGTTTGTGGTTATTGTGCAACACTTGTTGTCATACACAATTTATGTATCCTTATTGACGCTAAACTATGCATTCTAGTTTCTTGATGTTTTTAATTTTTCGTGAAGCAATAATTTTTATTTTCATGTATTACGAAAAATTTGGATAAATAAAAAAATATGTAATATTTAGTATGTGATATTATATTATTGATGAACAGATAACTAGATGATCGTTTAAATAAAATCAATTGGATGATGAGTTGTTGACGATAATAGACGCATATAATCAAAGGACCACAACGGATCGATCTACTTTGATTCGTTACAGAGCTTAAAGTTTTTTCGAGCTCCCGAATCGTAGAGAAAGTTGTTAATAACAGCTCTTGACTCTTTACATTTTTCATATTTTGATCAAAATAAAGATAAAAAAACTTCCTAAATTATTCGCCGACAGGCAAATTTTATGACGTAACGCTGTGGAAAGCCCCCATAAATTTTTGTAATCTACCGATTCCCACGCGGAGCGATGTATTTGTATTTGCTTATAAATGTTATATTTTATTTAGATTACCAAAGCAAAGTTATGGCCTATTAAAAGTTGAGAAAACCGTTTTTTGCCATTCAATTACTTTTAATCTCTATTAAAAGCTTCCAAAAAACATCTGATACGGACCCACACTTTTTTATGCAGTGGCTAAAAAAATGCAGCAGTTCTTAAACATTTGAAAATATTCGTATAAATTTAATTGTTAATAAAAAAAGACTTATTTTTTTTTAATTTGGCGTTTTTCTCGAGGAATTTTCGGGAAATAATTCTCGAGTAGTAAAACTACACTAAACATTTTGTCCTATGAAAGATTTCATTTTTATTGTAAATAAACATATTATTTACGGGATAGGGTTTATAGGGATTATAGTTTTTTTAAATCCATCTTAAAAATACGGTTAAAGTGGATTTCCGTTCGAAACGTTTATGCTAGTGGATATAATGTAACACAACTCATTATTTAACTAAATTATTTATATTTATTGCTATCTTATTAGTAATATTGTTTTGAGTTGTTTATTAATAAAGAGACGATTCACAAATATTTTATATTGATTTAAAAATATATAGAAAATATAATACTAGCTAATTTTTATTGTTTATTGCAGCACTGATTGTATTTGTTTTTTATGAAACACAGCATTATTGAAATAGATCAACATATTTCTTAAAGGTTTTTCTCTGTATATATGTGAAAAAGTAACAAACATGTAACCGTCAAATAAAAAGCGGTTTTTAAACGCGATTGTTGGGTTTTCAAAAGATTTTAAAACGTTGTATAAGTTGATTACGTTGAATTGTAATCTTAAATTTAATTGGCCATCCACCAATTACTAATACAAAATATTTAAGCTATCACTGATTTTGTACTTGACACTGTTAAATACAATACATAAAGCGCGCATTTTAAATTAAGTTTGTTACAAGAATGGCAATTTATTAACAAAATTTCGTCGCACTTCAAGAACCCCTCATCAACTTGTCCCTTGTCAGAACTCCATTTTTTTTATTATTGCATCTCCTCGAGTGCCCTCGAAAAACCGTTGTTCACGGCTCAACAATTTTCCTGCTTTCCGTTTTTTAACAGATTCGACGTGGATAAATTATTCTCTAGACTTTGATTAATTCGAGTGTCCCTTCGTCAAAAAGATAATTTAACCAATTCCATCGATTTGATGCTTAATTGAATTGTATTTAAATACACAAAGTATACAAAGTATTTTCGGACATCAATTAGTAGCTATTCATCAATCAATTCCGCTTTGGAAATTTTCTTAATGACTCAACATATCTCACACAAGTGCCACTAATGCATCTTGTCTCAGAGACGGTCACCAATTTAACGCTTCACTCGCTTCGTTTTGGTTTTTTGTAATTGGTTGCAGTCTATTAACGAATTGTATATAGGCAAATGAGTAAGATTAATATTAGATATCCTAAAACGGTAGTACAATTTGTCTATTTTTTTCTTATTATTTCATATTAACAGATTAAAACATATCATATTCATACCTGATTTTGGTTTACTAAATAATACTGTAGCTTTCCATAATCAATCTCTTTAATTTTTAATTTACAGATTTTATTAAAACTCGTTTGTGACTTTTGTGCCACTTGTATAAGAAGCAAAAAAATAACGTAAAGTATGATTTATTTATTTGCCATCTAAAAACTTTGGAAATCGGACATTTCAAAAGCACCAACCTAGCATTATTTATTAATAATCAATATTTGACGGGTCGTCACCGGGCTGACCTCATATCGAATCTCTCGAAAATTCGTGATATAAACGAAGTTAACTCGGATACTAATAACTTTGATACCCTACGCGAATGGAACTGAACCAAACTTTGTCGTGTAGTACAACTAATCTACCCCTACCGCTAAACCCCCCGTCGGCTAGGGCGTATAGCAGAACAACACACCTAATGTGATTAGGCGAAACTTTTATTGTAAATAATTTGTGTTTGAAAATTAAATTTTGTTCGGAGCTAGTTTTGGCCGTAGGTGACGTCGTCGGTTTAGTTGGCAAGAAAATTATTGCTTCGCCAAATAATTACACAGCGCTCTTAATGCTAATGCGATTGGGTTTTGTTAATTAACGCCAGGTTTAGCTGAAATGTTAAACAATAATGTGTTTTGTTTATATTGTACAATATAATATGTTTAATTTGTTAAGTAATCGAGATGGGGGGAATGTTAAGCGTTTGCTTTATATTTAAGGATATTTAAAATTAATTAAGTAACAGTATTTTATTTATTTATATTTTTTATTACAAATTTGATCATTATGATTATACAATTAAACATTAAAAAAATATAAAAACATCAACAAAAATATACTTGTGTTTGGCATGCTCGTTATGAAGTTGTATAAAAATATTATAGCTATCCTTACCGATAACACTACGGACTTCTGATACGAGATTATTGGTCAAAGTATATTCAAATCGAATTTTGGTCAATAGGAGGGCGCAAAAACAATTATTACTTCTCAGAAGTCAAAAATTCACGTCAAAAGCAATAAAATCGTGACTGCTCTGACGCGATTTTATTGCTTTTGACGTGGATTTTTGACTTCTGAGAAGGTATAATTGTTTTTTTGCGCTCTCCTATTGGTCCAAATTCGATTTAGATATGCTTTATTCGATTCTCACTTATCGGATATAGCAATATTGTTTTTGAATGTCCCAATATTCTTAACCATTAACTGATTTTAAAAGTATCATTTCAGGCTTATCATTAAAAACTCATTACGAATATCAAATGGTTTCATAAATCTCTTTAGGCAATCCTTGCGAAAACCATATTGGTTTTGTATATTGTGTTCAACATTTTTATCCTAACAAAATTGCTTAAAGATACGTTTACATTTGACATTTGCTTTGATAAAGGTAAAACATTTTATAAATGAATACATTATCTCATTTAAGTCAAGTGAAAGCTTTCTTGAAAATAAATTTTCTTTGTGAATAACAAAATGTACAATCAACATGTCTGGGTTGTCATCCTTCATTAATTTCAAACAACCGCGTTTCTTGCTCATCATAGAAGGAGCGCCATCTGCAGTACATGGTGTTATATTTTTCATTAGTACCTGAGTTTTATCTAAATATATTTGATTTGATTGTATATATCAATAGCAGTACTTGTGGTTTTCAATGTTTCACATAACAACATCTCTTCATTAAATTCACCACTGTCAATATATTTTACATAAGCCATCAAAGTTGATTCATCCATCTATAACAAGAATTTTATTGCTCTTAACTTTTCAATTAGCTGTGTTTCTACATCCATTGCAATCTCATATATTCTCTTACTAACAGTACTATTGCTTGGTGGCATTTCTTTCACATCTTTGTCATCTTTTTCCAGAATATTTTTGGCTGGTTTGATTTTTTCCAAATTTAGCTACGAGCAGAGAAATTTTATGACTAGCTTCAAATAGCATTTCCTTCAGAAAACAATGAATTTATTATTATTATTATTTTAAATTTATTCTTTATATTATTAGATTGCTTCAAATCATAGTTCACACAAGTGCCATATTTCGGTGATAGCCAGCCCTCTTTCAGACCCATTAGCAACGTGTTTCGCTTCAGTATACTGCGTGGACTGATGCTAAGCATAACCTCCTACCTAGACAGTCGCGAATAACAGCCACCACCTACATGTCATATTATATTTATATCTGGCGCGTTTAGGTTAAGTGCTTTTTTTGTTGTTATTGGGATTTAACGTTTTCCTGCACCACTAGCGATTGTAGAAAAATAATTCATAATAAATTTACATAAAAAAATAATATCGAAAAACACTCAAACTAATAAAGTTCGCTGAAAATGTGCTAGAGGTAAATATTAATAGCGAAACAAATATGGAGCAAAATAAATTTATATCATGGATGAAAATTAAAAAAAACTTGCGATTAATTACATATTAGAAATAATAAATGCGGAATTTCGCGTGCGGTAATTTATAGCAAACATACTATACAAAAAATAGCTATTATTATCGAATTACTGGTATTTCTGTGCGGAATTTTGCGGTACATTCCTTATTTTTTGTATAAATAGTTTAAAATGTGGACGTACAACTTAAAATGTAGACGTGCAAAGGTGCTTAGCTGAATCTTATTGGACATCAAATGTATGGCATATCAACTTTAGTTATTTTAAGCTTTAGAAGTCCAAAGCCATATATGTCATCCTTAAAATCGTTTTACAACTGCAGTCCAAAGACATGTATGTCATGCCAAATATACATTCTATTTTCTGAAGCCATTTTAAATGATTTTATGATACAATTTCCAGTATTTTATTTCATAAGAATTTATACCCTTGAATTTGGCCAGAAAAATGCATGTCATTTAATGAAATACTATGAATCCTGATGACATGGATAAAATTAAAAAAACGACCACTGACTGACAAACTTTCACCCTCCTGGAAAAATCTGACATGACGTCCCTGCAATATACGGCCAGCTGTCACAATACTTGTCAATGTAAACCATTATTTTTTGTTTGTAAAGGTCTCTGCTGTTTATGCAGTCGAGGGATCGTCGGTAGGTCGTAAAACCTAATTGATCTCTTAACGTGTTTATGCGACAAGTCATATTCTCACAGTCAATGCGCCAATTTCAATAAGTGCTTTTTATACCTAGGCGGGTAGTTGCCATATCGATAAAAGATAAACTCAGATTCTCGTAAGCTAAATAATACATATTTTAAAAATGATTTTCAAGTTGAAATAATTTAGTTTTATATTGTCTGATTTAATATAATACAGCAATATTCTTCTCATGCGTATTAATTGAGCGAATATAGAAAGGACTTTTTTTAATATTATTTAGGAATAGCTTCGTTTATTTTTAATTTAAACTGCGAAAGGTTTATAAATATTTTTTAAGTTACAACAGTTGACGAGACATTTTTTGTATTAAATTGCTATTATGATATAAATATGTCGTTAGTTGCTGTGCGCTGCATCGTAAAACCTCCATGTCCTCTCAAATATCGAGTTGAACTATTAAAGAATTAAGGTGACTGTTTGGCTTAACCAAAAATTAACATCAAAGTGGGAAGTCTGCTTATTTTTATACGTTGAAATGTAATTTGTGTTGATTCTGCGTAAGTTACGCTGCATTTAAATTAAGGTTTCAGTTTAATGATTTTATATGGCAGCATTACTAGAAAAATAGATAATTTTAATAATCTAGCTTTCTTTAATTATTAACCAATTTGTATGATTTGTGAAAAAATTGGAATCTTTGTTTTAATCTGATAAATATCTTATTAGACTTTCTAGTTCTTAGTATTGTTTGAATAGGTCGCTGAAACGTTATTACATGAGACAATTTATATTACATATGTTTCATGACTCTTAACGGAAACTGTACAAATTAATTATAACGCAACGATTATGTTTGATCCTGACAACTTTTTATATTTAATTATGCATTTTACATACTTTACGTTGATTTTCAAACGGGTGTGATACTATTATTCTTTTTTGTTAATGCCTTTTTTTGTCATTGCATTTTTGGGTGTTTTTTTCGGGTAATGGTTCCATTATCTGAAACAGTTTCCCCAAATAAATTATATATAAATAATAACTTAGAAGCTTAATTATTGTGTTTAAATAAATTGGACTGCAGTGGATTCAATAAAAAAATATTTTTATCAGGTATATGTAAGTTAAGTCAGAAGCGAAGTGCTAGATACTTTATTTTAATCTTCCATTATAACCTGAAAAAAGTTTTGATTTTGTGTAAATCTTAGAGTTGTGTTAATTTTATGACATTTTAACGATTTCTTACAATTAAGTTCCGACGCTTCCATTGAGATTATATCGATAATTTAGTATTAAAAAATGGCCTAGGAATTTTGTGAAAATTTGCAAAGGAATTAAACATTTAGTTGAATATTTAATGAGATTTTTGAATAGCAAAACTGTCATAATGGATATGTTTAAATGACCCCATATTAATATGTCATCAATTAATTACTATTTTAATTGAAAATGATGTCTAAAATTAATTGATAAATATCGTGACGCATTTGGATGCGCAGCAAAAATCAATCAGTGTTACATTCAGCATATATTGAGTGGGCTCGCGAATTTTCAAACTATTGCTTAAACAAGTTACTATAAATTTCCGCGTATTTCGCTCAATATAGACCACATAAAACAATGCAAATGTAATGAAAGGTTTCAACAAAGCCGTTGCGATGACGATATATGCAATTCAGCTTTTAACAGTTTCAGCTGTTATTTGATTAATCTAAAATTTCAGCGTAATGGCGCTGGCTTAAACAAGTATAAGCATAATTTTATGAATACAATTATTTTATTCAAACAAAAGCAGTATTATAAATTACTTCCCTCCGGTAAGTTGAAAAAAAAATACAATAGCCTCGCTAAGAAAGTTCCAAACTAATAAGTTTAAATGTCAACTTTATTGCGACCGATCCTTGTCCTGAAATTTTCTTATTCGATGTTATCCAATTCGAGAAAAAGTTTTCTCTCCGTCCACGCCGACGAACAGGCCATAAATATATTTAATAGTCCCGTTTCTTTAGTGACTTACTAAAACTCGTACATACTAAGTAATTGATTAAACCGATTGTTTATGCATTTTAAAAGCATTCATTTATTACGACTGATGCTTGTATTTGCATATGAAAAATGAGTGTCGTACAATGTTACAAGAAAATAAATCGACTAAGATTCGCGCAAGTGCTATTAGTAATGTTGGGAACAAAGTTATGCGTGGAATAATTTATTATGAAGTCCCGAGACCCAACTAAAGTTTCTTGATGAAACAGGTATATATTGCTTACATTTATCTTAAGCATTAAATTAATGTTGTTATAAACACTGATAATTTAATTTAAAATTTTACATTATATTTTTATATCGCATTTTGTGCGATAAGCTATTTAATGAAAAATGTTATTATCTTATATATAATTGTTCTAAGCCGCTTCCGCCGTCGCTTCCGCTTCCGGACGCGCATAACTTTAAACGAAACATTCTCCGTTCAATTATCTACTCTGTAAATCGTATCGCTTTGTATTAACGGTGTGTAACAATACACGTAAACAAAGGAAATATATTTAATTATAATAATAAATAATAATAAAAATTAAAATTGAATTTGTTCCGATTGATTTTCGAGCCGCCGGTAATGCCTTCTGTTGTTTCGACCAATCAAAAATAAGCATTCAAATATTCAAATAGCGTCGACCAATGAAAAATAAGCATTCAAATTCAAATAGATAGTACCGTGACAACACTTTTAAATAATTATTATTTAATAATAAAATTTTGCTACGCGACAATAATTTTCATTAATTCGTCATTTGACTGAATAAAAATTAAATATATACATAATGTGTTGAGGATTAGAAGAATACATTGATTAAACTAGATAAACAATCATAAAATAATCTTCGTAATGAAATTTTCAAATTTTGAATTCCCGGCGACGGGCTCCGAGGCCTAAAAGTGAGTTTTTGCTTTTATAAATAATCGGATTGCAAATTAACTAGGTGTGTTATATAACTATGAAAATTAAATATATACATAATGTGTTTAGGATACGAAGAATACATTGATTAAATTAGATAAACAATCATAAAACAATCTTTGTAATGAAATCTTCAAATTTTGAAATCCCGTCGCCGGGCTCCGAGGCCGAAAAGTGAGTTTTTATAATAATATCACATAAACATTATCATTGCTTTCCGATTTTATACACATATACGTTAGATTTTAAGAATTTTAAATTAACCAGTTATGTTTTAAACATGAACGTGTAATATATCCTTAGTATGTGAGGATTGAAAGTTAATGTCGATCAAATCGGCGCTGTCGGACAGCTTATAAATGTGTAGTTTCTTGGATGTTATCTAATAAACGACATTTTACAATGATTATAAATATGTGATTGCATACCTGGAATAATCGATAGCCAAAATATCTAAGAGTGGGTTATTTTTAATTCCGATGTGGCAAAATATGTACAATTTTTGTTCTGTGCCATCATTCCTCTTTCTGAATAGCCAAATTTAAGATATTCAGTTACATCAAACTTATGTAGTATGTTCTTTATAAAAAGATAATACTTGCTGACAGTGACTTCAACACGAGAAGATTAACTCTTTGTTTATATATACCAATTCTACGTTGTAGCCATATAGGTCATCAAATTGTTCCATCATTGCTTCTGAAAAATAATTAAAAAACAATAAGACTCCTATCAAGAGTAAACATTGAACACATTATTACTACTAATATAATCCATAAATTGAATTTAAACGACAACCAAAGAACACAATTGATGGATGTACTGTAGAGGATTAAACACGTAGATTGGCATCTTTTCATCTTCTACAAAATTGTCACAATATGTCATATATTTTTTATTATTACTAGCATTGTAATATGTTTAATTAACTTCGGTATGTATACCTTTAATTGCCAAATCACCGCTGTTTGTCTTTTAATATTAGATCCTGGAAAGTCAATAGTAATTTTGTTAGATTAACCGTGTTATATTATTCATTTATAACTAAACACTTACTGGCACACCCGCAATTTATAGTTTTGTCTATAATTTCAAATGCTGCATCACTTGAATCATCTTCAATTGTCACTTTGTAACAAAAATCCCGCGATTATAACATATTTCTTGCCAGATCTGACAGAAGAACTGTCAAAGCAAATTTGGGAAGTCCCGCGCTTGAGAACGAACTAAATTGATTTTAACGAGTGAAATTGATTTTAACGAGCGAAATTTATTTTAACGATTTAAATTGTATAAAATTTATTAAAATATGTATAAAAATCATCAAATACAAAAAAAAATGTTTTTTAAAATATTTTTTTAGTTTATAGATTTAAAATATAATATAAATAATGTGGATATGTATTAGCTTCTCTATACAGAAAAAATATGTACCTAAATTTTGGCGAACGTTGGCAATTTAAAGTTTTAGTTTTTAGAGAATTTTTAAAACTTTGCTTTAAAAAGTATTTTAAACAAAAAGGGGCAAAGTTTCAAAATAAGTACTATTCATTACCAACCAACTACTAAGCGCACAGTATTGCAAAAATCCATCTTACTGACGCCTTTGAAACTAAACTACACAAAAATGTATAACACTAATTTAAATATTTTTTAAATTAAAAGTTTCAGAATAAAATTTCAACATTAATTTTTTTCAACATTAAAAATATTTTTTATTTTATTATGGATTTTAAATATTAATCATTTATTATAGATTTTAAATATCATTAGTTCATTATTAATTTTAAATATAGTGAAAACTTTTACACTCATTAATTATTAAAATATATAATGCTGCGCAGAAAAACATTTACTTTATAAAAGATGTAAATCAAAATATTTTTTAATCAAAAAAGACAAAGGTTTCAAAATTATTAATATTTTTAAAACGCACAAATGTAATTAAAAACTGACTTTTATATTTACACATAAAACATAGAAATATTTTTTTTAAATTATAAAGTAACTTATGTCACCAAAAAACTTTTTTATTACGAAAATTTAAATTTATGATATAATTGTGTTATGCAGCGTTAAAACTGGCACTCAAACACATAAAATACCCTAAAACACAATCAATGACTTATAATCACTCACATTGCACTAACTATATATGATCGATTGTGTTGTAGCGTTAGTAAGGTGTAACAAAATATTTTTTTATATCAGTAATATTTTTGAGCGGATGTGTAACCGATGCTATTTATTATTATTATTATTTAATAAACTGTAAACCTACTTTTAAATGATACAAAATGTTACGTTTTAATATTATTTTTTATGTTGAAAACATTTTGATATTTTTTGTTTCAATAATATTTAGTAAAGTTACAAACCTATTTTAAAAAATATTACAACGAAATCTCTTTGTAACGAATACCGAAATAACAAAATTCCCAGTATAACGAATCTTTAATTTGTCCCCGAAAAACTTGCATACAAAATGTTTTCATTATAACGAAGACTGATCTCAGTATAACGAAATATTTTGATCCGAATTTAAGAATGACGTTGCAACTTTACACAATATTTCTCCAAATTCAGTTCGTTCTTGACGTGGTGTGTGACAGATGTGTTCAAAAGCGACATTACAGGTGTTTCGCTGACCCTCAAACTTTTTTTATAAAACATTTTTTTCACAAATTTTATTGTTTCATACGGTATCCTTAAAAATGGGCAAAAAACTATCTGTCAACCTTATAAGAGGTTATTTCGATGTTGTAGTAATGTGATAATTAAAAATAAAATATATCATCTTCCTTACGTTCAATATAACGAATTTTCAGTATACCAAAATTTATTCATTGGTTCCGTGAGCTTCGCTGTATTGAAATTTCATAGTACAATTTTTAATTTATTATTATCTAGCCAAGTTTTAAACCTATTCATAAATGATATACAATATTTAGATTTATCATTAAATATCTAAGTTTCAATATAACGATAAAATCTAACGTTGTAAATCTAATAAATAATATAAAATGTTTTCTTCTGGAAATATTTAGTCAAGTTGTAAACCTATTTTCAAATGAATTGAAAATGTTAAGTACTTTTTTATAGATTGAACTATTTTGTCTATCATTGAAAATCCTAAATAGTAATGTCCAATTTGAACCATTAAATTTTAAAAAATGTTTAAAAAAATCAGAACGAAGCAAAAATTATATTTAAAACCCAAAAAGTTGAGGGTCCGGTATTCGCACACTCGCTAGCTATCGGTACCTCACGATAGTGAGGTACCGACAGCTAGTGCCTCATAAATACAATATATATTATATATAAATAATTCTTACGTATGATTTCGATCATATAGAATTTCAGATTAGTCGGTAGGCGAGAAAATCGTGAATGTAATGGTTATATAATATTGCGTTTTGCGGACCGTTAACGAGATCCTTATTGTAATTTTTGTAAGGGTCGAGAAATATAATAATTTCGTTTTAATATTCAACGCTAGGGATTCGTACATTTCCGACTCAAATAGTGAGAAGTCGTAAAAGTTTACCATCGTTAAATTTTATTACCTTATTATTAGGTTTATTTTATGTGAAGCTTAAATTTGGAGATGTATATATTTTAGATTGATCTGAAAATTTAGGATTCATTTACCATTTACGCGAGAGTTTCTTATGCATATACTTTAAAAATAAATTATTTATCATGCATAAAACATATTGTTTAATATATTAAAATGATCGTTTTTTAGTATATTTTTTTAGTGAAATCTTAACCCACAATCTTAATTAAAGGTAATTTTACCAATCTGTTATATGTGGAATTAATATTAATGAGTCTATCGTTATCGATAACTTCAAGCAAAGTTAACGATTACGTCAACTATTTCTTTGAAGTTTTATTCGAAGCGATAAAAATACACAAGCAAAACAATCAGCTATACAATCAACCGTAAAGCGCTTATTCTCAATGGGTTGACCGAGTACAATCGATGCAATGTCTAATGAGCCATTCAGCCATAAGTCCTTACAGTTCTCGCGCTCGCAATACGTCGCATAATAGAACTTGTATAGACGAAAACAGGAACGAGAAACAAACAAGACTGTAAAATTGAGTTTACAGCCGCTGAAGCGATACTACAATATTATCGCATTGTGCTAGATTCTCCAGGCGATATACGAGACAAGATTATCGCATTTTTTTATAGTGTTTTACATAAAATTATAATATAAAATTATAGCTACTCTAAAGAATGCAACAAAAAGAAAGAAAAACGTGTACTATAATGCTTATCGCGAATGTTAATTATGCTTCTAAAAACTTAATAAATCATATTTTTTTGAGAAATCTTAATTGTGGGGTTGTTGGCAGCAACAGAGCCTTAAACCCAAATTTAATACAGCACACATTTATTTAACGTTAATTGATGGGGTTTTGTATAAGTTATGTACACGTTAACCTTACTGAATGGTTCATAGCACACAATAATAATTTTCTTAAGCCTTAATATTGATTTTGTTGTAGAACATACCAGTTTATAGCATTTTTGTGATCTAGTTTGATAGTATATATTGTTTGGGACAGTAAAAATACAATTTCTATTTCTATTTTGTTAAACATATATCTACACAGGCCTGCCGAGAGAGGGGGGGGGGAAATTCCCGGGGCCCGACTCTGGAAAAAAATCATAGTAAGAACATATTTATAAAAAAAGCAAAAATCGACCTCAAATAGTGAATCTGAACTGAAATACAGTTGTTTGAGATGTATGTACTGATGTATGTCATGTATAAGTTTCTTCAGCCCTTTTTATATATACTATAAATAAAAGGAGCGGAACATTGCCTTCAAAAGCAACCACTTTCTAGGTAGTATTTTCACAATACACATTATTATTCGAAGTGACAGATTGTAGTTTTTTGACGTGGCTCCGTTTGTGTTGAAATTTGTTTGGTATTATTGCTTTTTAAACGTTTAAAAAATATTAGACATGAGTGGAAATATTCAACGAATGTAAATTAGTAGCAGTAAAAAAAAAGAAGCAAAGAAATAACGAAAAAATTAACAACAGCACCAGCTGAACTATATAAATTAAACGTTTTTATCGGTAATTTGACAACTCGGTTTAATGCAGAAAAATAAATAAATAATACATTCAATTTTATGTGATTATTTATAAAAAAACAGTCGAAAATATTTTTAAAAATATGTTATTTCATATCGAAATACATTTTCACTAGTAAATATATATTTATCTGGCAAGTTCTAGTAAAATTATATGATTTCAACTTTTCTATATATAGTAATATACATATTTATATACTTAATCTTACAGTGAATATGTATTTTTTTGTAAAGTTATATTTTCACTAGTGAAGTCCAAATACATTTTCACCAGTAGATATGTATTTCTACTAGCGAAAATATAATTTAACTGATAGGCGTTAATGTGCTGCTCTAAAATGTCTATGAAGCTCAATTTGACAGTTGCTGTTCAAACCCAAACCTAACCTAATAAAAGTGCTAAAACTAATTATAGTTTTAGAACTTTCATTAGGTCAAGTCCAAAATACTATCAAAATCAACTCATCTCTCAAAGAAAAATAAGCGGAAGAATAAGTACAGACAGACATCGCATCTCACATATTGCTCCGCAGTTTGTCTGCATTTCGATATTACACTATATTTTAAAAATATGTTTGCTATTCTTACAAATATTATTACTATGGACTTTTAATATAAGAGAGCTGATCAAAGTATATTCAAACCGAATTTTGGTCAATAGGAGAGCGCAAAAACAATTTTCACTTCTCAGAAGGCAAAAATTCACGTCAAAAGCAATAAAATCGTGTCGGCGCCGTCGCAGTGCGACGGCGACGGCACGGTTTTATTGCTTTTGACGTGAATTTTTGTCTTCTGAGAAGGGATAATTGTTTTTTGCGCTATTCTATTGGGCAAAGCTCGGTTTAGATGTGCTTTATTCGATTCTCACTCGTAATATTGCTACAAAAAGTCTTAATATAAATGCAATTGTTTGCAAATTATTGTTAACTTTATTATTGCGTAATTTAAATTAACACAAACGAAGTGTAATGACGAATTATTAAAAATAATATTGTTCTACAATAATAAAGTCATAACATGATAATAAAGTGTAGTATACATTTTATTACCACTGTTACAGTTTCAATTAAAATAATAATGTGGTCGTGTTATGACAGCAATAAAATTTAATTATGGCAAAATGGCCAATTTAAATTGGGCTAGGTTAACTCGTGTGTACTATTATAACATTAGGTCAAGTCAGGGGTCGGCAAACTTATATTGTGAAGGGCTTGATTTAAAATATTCCCGAGGATCATAAAAACGTATTTTTTTAAATTTTAAACGCAGTCTAAGATTCACATATGGGAACCGTTTGTAGTTTTAATTTAAATTCGTTAAGAAATTAGGCTAATTTGTAATCAAGCCATTTAGTATTATATAATAAGAGCTGAGAAATATTTCAATCGTTCTTCTGAGTTTAAAAATCTTGATAAAACTTAAATGCTGTCTGATAGAGCAAGTTATGATATTCGGCTTTCATGTTTAATAAAAAAAATAATCACGAAACTGACGACGGTTAAGATAACGAGAGCGAATAAAATTCAACACTGACATTACTGGTTCAATAACACATGATATATTGTGATGTTTCCCACAACGTACCTGCTAGTGAATAATACATCAAATAATCAGAATATTTTATCCAACTAATCCGCGTATATTTTTACCACTATCAGATGTGACACATTTTAGTCGAATTCACTTAAAAATGTAATTTGTTAACTTTAAATATTCTCGTTTTTAGTTCTTCTATGAAGATTATCCTTGGAAGCTAATTATTCAGTTACTTCAAACATAGTATTGACTACTCGAATAAACAATGTAGTGCAAACCAGTAACTCATTTAATAACTAACCGCAGAAGTCTTTACTATTACTATTTTTACCTAACACTTTAATTACTCAAAATATTTGCTATTTCAAAATTCACTTTTTATAATATGACATAGGACGCTTTGGAAAATCCTGCATTCCGCAAGGGTGCTGAGAGTCAAAAAAGCATAGAAACCACTGGGTAAGGCAAAAAAAAAAAAATTGGCTCACTCATTATTTTGCCATTTAATTGGCTCTTGATGTTACACACAATGTGCCCAACCCTTCTAGCTACTTTTTTTGCCGAAAAACTGTGCAACAATCAAATATGACTGGCCAATGGCTTTCTTTTATTAATTAATAAATGGGCTACAGGTAAACTGACTAGTTATAGTTATAATGAAAATTTTTGTTTAAAACTATCTATTTTTTCTGATCATTGCTCTGATCTGCGAGTTGTAAATATCATGTCGATGACGGCGTATATTGTATTATTTTTGTACAGACGTAAAGTCATCGCACAATAGACATAATGCTTTGTCATATAATTTACATTTCACTCTGATTTAAAATCATGACATTCGAAGTCGACTAGTCTCTTCTTATATGTCTTTGACAGTGACATTATGCATATATGCGGGTAATAAAGTGATAACGAAATATCGCAAAAAAGCGTTCTATACGCTACGTATTTCCAAAGTGGAATGCGAAGCAATAGGAGCACCACATTCTGAACTTGACTAGTTGGCCATTCCGTTATAGTGTATGTAAAATTTAATCTTAGGTCGCGGGCCGGATTTGGCCCGCAGGCCGTAGTTTGCAGAACCTTTGGATTAAGAAATAAATATTATTATATAAATGTAATTTTATCTTTTTATTGTTTCAGATCATAAGAACGCTAAGACCTTCGTCACCGCAGGGAAAACAAAGTAAGTGTTTATATAACTGTTTTCTGGCGATACAAAAATTATATTTAATATAGGTTTAAGCGTGAGACGTCCGCGAAAGAAACGCCTTCGTAATCTATAAAAAAACAACCTTTTTTTCCTTCCGATTATTTTTTCTTTGGCTGAAATTACAGTTTCCACGGGTTTGGTCATTACCCATTTCACCGGAACGACTGTTCTTTTATCGCCATTGCATTTACGACTTCCGCCCCCCTTTCGACGCTAGACTTTATGTGGTATTGCTTATACATCTGGGGTGAAACAGAGGCGAACTGGCTCTCTTGTGCATTTTCAAAGAATTTCTTCTGCTCTAGGCGACGTCGGCGCGGTGAAAATTGCGAGCATTTTTTGTGTTTTTACCTTGTTATTATTGTACTTCCAGGATAAGCTTAAACAATAATGAATAAGCATTGCTATTCATCCTTATATAAATTTAAAAAGCTATTCAGACGTAAAATATACGTTTTCTTAGAAACAATATGTAATAATTTATTATATTGAGATTTCGTATAATAAATAATATCTTTCTCGTAATTTTTATATTATAGTAGATTGCATATCGAAAGACACTCCAAGATCAATATTTGTTTTGCATAACTTAAGAATGGTCCATTTGCCCTTTGTTCACTCTATATTATATGAGTAATGTGTTCCGAAACGACTTCATATATGAAAAACATATCATGTATCCATTGTTTGAATTTGGCAGAGCATTTTCTATGCTTTCACGCGAATATTCCGCGTAAAAAGCGGATCAGATACGAAAAAATACATACCTTTCCGGTGTATAGAACGCATCGAACTATGTGATTAAGCTTCCAAAAAACGAACGGGTTTTCTTTTGACAGGTATTGACAGCGAAGCGTACGAATTGTACAGACGTTGGCGTTTTGTTGAATCGATACTTTGCAAATTTGCGTAATTGATGTTGCCCGCCTGCTATATTGGATATGAATTTTCAGCAGGGATAGTTCTGAATGCTGTTTTTTTTCTTATGTGCTTAAAACACACCCTGTCTGTAACAGTCGGTGAAAACACCCCGACAGTTTTACTGTCCATACTCACGCAACTAATAATGCCGATTGGTTTGAATCATTCATATGTCACACTAAAAAGAAAATTAATCTGTAAAAACATGTCATATATTTTTATTACTATTATTTATTTATTAGCCTTGTTGCATTGTCTTTATCTTTCAATGATCAAAACCTTCGAAGAATCAAAAACTTGAGCAAATATATAATAACGTGTTTAATCGGACTATTTCAACGCGGTCAATGATCCATATGAAACAATTAACTGGTCCTTTTGTACAAATTCTATTCGCACAAACGTAAATCCGATTGCCGATAATTGATTTAGAAACAATTTATTGGTATTAGAAACGGTAATAGCTCTACTTTGAACGTTTAAAATAAAATTATAGAACCGTTCGCTCTCTCGCTTCTCGGTTATTTCAAAACGCATGTAATGAAATTAAAAACTTTCGATAGCATTCAACAGTTAACTGTTGACTTTGAACAGTTAACGAAATTAATCACAACAGCAATTTCCTTCTACACCTTTTGACAAGCATATTATTTTTAAAGAGGTGAAATAAAGAAACACAGATTATATTATTAAAATATTTTTTATATGTATGTTTTGATTACATTTGTTTAGTGTATAAACAATTAGCCACATTAGCTGGATAAATTATTAAAATAAATAACATTACATAAAGTTCACATATACTTTAACCTAACAACTGACATAATATAGACACGTTAATGATACATACACATTGTTTGAGAAACACTTGTGAACGATTAGTACAGTTGTTTACAGTTGCTTATCAATCGCGATACTATATTATTTATTAAAATGTTTCTGCGGAATCTAGCGGTGGACACGTTTCCACAACTTCACATATAGTCGTATCGAATATTAGATTAGGATTCGAACGTGGTCTTCTAAGGGTCGTCTTGTTAAATTCGGCGTAGCTCCGCTTGATGCAAGCTTAGTTAAAATCGGATTTAATTAAAAAAGTTATTCAGTACGGAAGTTTACCAGCTTATTTACTCTTGAGGATATGGGAAAAATCCGGCGTCCATTCTAATAATCGATCCTTTAACCAATGTGATGATTTAGGGCGGAACCAGACTCTTTTTTATTGTCTAATACGGATTTTATTCGACGGTAGATTCAAATTTTATGTAATTAATATCGCGCCATTATATGCTATGCATAATCTGGGGATGCTGTGTTTGTCATCGACCTTTTAATAAACTTGTTTGCCGAAAATATTTGGGCACCTACTTCTGTCTTTGTTCAAGTAAGGTTCACGTAAATCAATATTTGTTCAAGTTAGGTTCACGTAAATCCAAAAGTGGAGTGTGTCTTGTCCAGTTTTGTGCCTTGTTGTATACACTGTCGTACGAATGCGGGCGTACTTCTCGACGACTGCTAGGTCCACGGGCACCGCTCGCGAAACTTCAGACGCGCGTGTACCGTGTGTCTTGATTTGTGTTTATATATTGGTTGCTATGACTACTAAGTTATTTATAATAATTTTCATAATAAATAAACTTGGCACGCAAAGGGATTTTTAATGTTTTCCCTTAAAAGTTTAAATTAAATTAAGACTCGCATTCGTTTCATAATTTTCCAAATCTTTAACTGATTGGAAAAGAAACACAGGTTAGTCGCTGCAGATATAATATTATTATGGGATTAAAAGGTGAGGCGCCGATCGGCGAAAGACGTCCTTCCGTTGCGTCGCCAATATTCGTTTACTTTTTTGCAATAGGCTTACTTACCATTAAAAGAAATTAATTGCAATATAATCTTTTAATCCTGCCTAAGAAAGACCTAAGAAACATGAGTTGAATATCTGTATTTCGTAGTATTCTATTAGTTTAAAGACTAGATAAAATGTGTTATTTTATAACGGTATATAAACTGTAAAAGCTTTAAAATTTTGTGTGTAAAGATTTCCTTATTATTTTAATAAAAATAATTAGTACCGTGTGATATTGATTTTTGCCTCATGGCTTAGTCAAAATATTGCAGTTTTCCGCGTTTCAGCACTTTAATTAATGGCCATTTTGACCCATTTCTTTGGTAATTAACAGTACGTCCATATTACAAATAGCTGTTTCTATGCTGTTAAAGGATACCTATATTATGTAACAATCTTTATCCGTTAAGCTTTAAGCATTCTTGCTGTTTTATACCACAACTTCAATTGTCTTCTTATCTTCTAGCATAGGATCCAAAAAACACTTTTTTTGTCGATTTGCTTTAAATCCAGTTTTCTCAATATTACTCGACATTACACCTGGTTTGTCACATTCACAATGTGTATCGTGGTTATTGCTCATTCGCACATGAAATCGCTCGACATGCTTAATTAGGAGTTTATAGGGCACTTTCCGCGTTTAATTCCACACAACAACACAAACTCAATATTGCTCCGAATACCGAGCGTGAAAATTTGCCAACGGTTAGAATTTTTAAGTGCTACACGCTTCAACACATTCTTTTTGTCCGGCGACACGTGCGCTAATTTTACAACGCGGGAGGTCCGATTCGAAACAGTGTGGCATTTGCATCAGAATGCGATCATGTCGAACGGAAGGACGTTGTGAAAAGTGTTACTCTTTGTATCGACCGTGAGCGGATCCAATGTTGAAAGTCGGGCGAAATTTATGAAAGAGATGTTGACGCGAGTAGACGGTTCAATATGAAATTTAGTATGGGCTATTACATCACCAATCAAATAGATGATTTGTTAATGGATTTATGATAATGAATATCGAATGAATGTAGCTTTATATTCATGGCTATGTTTACCCATTGGCATTCAAAAGTTTTCTGTATTCCAGTAATGATAGACTAGACCAGTTCGAAGGGCTTAGTCCTTTTTAACCGTCTTTTCAAGTCCACATTGAGTAGCTTGCTGCCTCGATGTTGACGTGCTGTTAGAGCCTAATGAATATTACATACTGACAGAGTTATATAACTTATATTAAAAACAAAAATATTTTATTTTCGTATTTTGTTCAAATAGTATTTAATTATGTTTAAATAGAAAATTAAAACAGATGTATTATATAATTGTTAATATTTTAGTTAATCGAAATATTCATGTACACACACAGGCTCGTGATTTCAGCTTTTTCTTAAAAATGGGGCGGGCAAAAGTTGACCAGTCGTTGGTTGATTTTTCATTATTTACATTTCATCAAGATTCATAGTGTTTCATTGACATGCATTTTTCTGGCCAAATTCACGGGGGTCCCTGTTTAGAATCCACGTTAAAAGCTTTTTACATTATTGTATTAATTAATTGAATATATAATAAATATTATTATCTAATTAAATAACTATTTATGTGTAATGTTATCAACCATAAATGTATGCTATGTTGTATATTACTAAGGTTTCCAAGTCTCGGGTATTTTCAATTCCCGGGACTCGAAACCCAAATTTTTAAAGTCCCGGGAATTCCCCGGACTCAAATTTTTGAATATTTTTCGTTTAAATCATGGAAAAAAATTGTTAAAAAATTAACTTATATTATTTAAATATTTCAGTACTTCATAAATATTTTCCAATACGTGATGTTTGATTCATTCCAAATATGGCTGATGTCAAGATCAATTAAAGACTTTCTGATGCAATTTCGTAACTTTAAAAAACTTTAGATCATGGGTATTAAGGAATTGCATCTTGTCAAATTCGCTCTTTGTTGTACCTTTCGTTGGACTTTTTCGAAATAAGTTGATTATTTTACGAGTCTCATTTAGAGCTCGGCTTCAAACATTTCTGCACTTTTATTATTTTCACAGTCACTTTCCTGAATATATTGTTCATCGTCGTTGTCCTCTTCATTGGAATCTTCATGTGTTTGACATTCATCCTCTCTCCGGTATAAAACGTTTACAACGGCTAAATGAATTGCATGATTTATTTTATTAATTATTTATTAAAATAATAAAATTAATTTCAATAACGAGTTTTTTTCTCTCAGTAATACCAGTATTATTTCAATCGGATATAAAACATTAATTTTTTTATTTATAGCAATTTATCAGATTCCAAGAACTTGTTTATGGCTTATGATTTGTACGAATTACTGTGTACTCTAATGGTTCTTAGAATTGTGTTTAGTAATGTTGCTCATTAATGGACTAGTATTACTCTGGACATTTCGAAAAAACATACACGGAATATCTACAATAGTAGCGGAATTACACAAACAACATACCGCACCGCACTGAGAGCTTTAAGCTCCTCGCTCCATCGCAGCCCCAGCTTTCGAATCGCTCGGTCGAAACAACAAATCCGTCAAACAAAAACTGAGCAAACATCACTAGCGCTCTTCCTTTGGAAAATCTTGCGGAAAACGGTCCGCAGGGAACTCGGAAAAATACACTCGTCCCGTCGAGCATATTCGCAAACATTATCGCGGCAAGGTAAACACCAATATCCGAGGAGCTTCACCTGGAGGCACACACCGCGGCCTGAGGGAGGGAACAAGAGGGGGCGTCAGGAAGGTCTGCATTATACGGGTGGATGACCGGCAGGCGGACCGGAAGCGATCATACGGAGAGGCAGGAAGCTCAGGAGCAGCCTCCGTTCTTGTGACCGGATGAGCCTTCCCGGCCGATAAATTAAACGGCAAGCGACGCGACGAGGCAATTCTACAATATTGAGTGTAAGCTTAACGAATATTAACGATATAGCGTCAATGACGAGCACTGCAGTAATTGCATGATCGCGATCTGCATGGCGCACGCGCATTCAAATGCACAATCTGCCGACGTTAATTAGGCTTCGTTAGGTTCTACTAGCCATCGCAGTTGTAGCGAAACCAGTTTCGCAAGAGTCATATATTCAGACCCTGAACTCTGTCCGAGGATATTCGAATCGAATCGATCGATGCATACGCAAAATATATGTTACACTGTACGTCAAAGAATTAGAACATTAACAACACAAATGACCATCACGTCTGCGATTCTGCCAAAAGGCCATATAACCGTGACAGACTGTGAAGAAAACGTAATCTGATAATTAATTATCCGGTTCTAAGACTCACACATATACACAAAGAACGGAACCGCAAACCTTTGTTGCAGCATTCGTGAAACATAAATTCTAATGGAACGCTCTACCACTCCCTGTGTGTCGAGGATTTACAGAATAGCCGTGAGGCTGGATGGTCGTAACCACCGCTTGCAGCGGTCGACAACCGTGACGTTTCTCTAATGTTTCTTATACTGTGCGATATATATATTTATAACTACATATTAAGAAATATCGTGGTTTCAGACACTGAATGCACTAAATGAACTTTTTATTATTCTAATAAATATCTATGAAAACTAATGATTCGAAAATCAGTAAAATTGGCAATGATTTAATTATTTTGAATGCGAGTCTAAAGAGCACTATTTATATGTCAATGCATTCCATCGCATTATGCACTGACCCTTCGGCTTGTTAAGGTAATAATGATTATTTTTGCTTTGGCTGTTCATATAAATGCAATCGTTTGTATTGTAATAGAAATTTGTCTTAAAGGTTTAGGTTTCAATGATCACAGGTGGTCACGACAAAACAATATACATCATAGTAAATTAAAATTAATATCCTTATTATATTATGTAAGTATATTTTTACCATTCATGCGGAAACGATACTAACAAGTCTCGGGTTTCGAAACTTGTTTGCTCATCAATAAAATCATAATTTTAAAATTATAATTATGTCTTTTGCGTTCCCCAATTGAATGGTATTAATATGAAAGAGCTTTGGTTTCAACAAGATGGCGCAACATGCCACAGAGCGCGCGCCACAATAAATTTATTGAAGGAAACATTCGATGAGCGCATAATTTCGCTTAATCGATCTGTGAATTGGCCTCCAAGATCGTGTGATTTGACACCTTTTTGTGGGGATATGTGAAGTCGCTAGTCTACGCCAATATACCAGAGACGATGGACGACTTGGAAGCCAACATTCGCCGCGTTATTGTCGATATATGGCCCCAGCTGCTCGAAAATTGGACTTCCAGATTGCGCTTTATTCGAGCCAGCCGCGGCGCTCATATGCCTGAAATCATATTTAAACACTTATGGTATAAAATTATCGTTCCAATAAAGCCAATACTATTACTACGATTTTTATGTGCTTTTTATTTCATTGTGAAGTTCTATATCTAAAAAAAAAAACACCTATTACATATGTTTAATATGGCCACAGATTTGTTATAACTTGATATCGCGTGATTGTTAGTTATCTGAAACACTTTTACCATATCTAGATTTACTGCTTTCGGAGTCATTCGTGAGTCATAACTTGCAACGCGCTGACTCAATCGACTTAGTGCAGTAATATTTTTAGCTAGACCCCACCTTAAATTCTGATTTAAAAACACCGGAACATTATTTTAACACATTTCCTTCTACAAACGGTCTTTTAAGGCACACGGTCAGAAAAACCTAATTTCTGCGAATCGTTTACGGTTGGAAACCATGATGGTTTCTAACCGGAATACGGCTGTTTACGATTCAATTCACTCCCGAAACCTATATTGCATTGTCTCAATTCACTCCTTTGAGTGCTAACCTTTTTCCATCCCTTACATACATATGCGCATACCCTAATCAAAGTTCATACGTTATGTTTATAAATAATGAACCTAGGTAAAAGTTCTATCGGATTTTCAAGGATAACTTAACGATAAAATCTGATTCAGCCGAGGCTATTGTGATAAGGGATGCAAGTTGAATATTTGACTAGATTCGATAGGTTTTGGGGGATGTGAGGATAAATATTACTATATGAGTTTCATCGCAAATATAGTGATTTTTCGTGGGTTGCGATCCGATGTTTAGTATGTCATTAAAATATGAAATATGTAAATCGAGTATCGGACTTTTTGTATATCAAATATGAAACTTGGAGCTTCATATTTTATTTGTTTCAGCCCAATATAAACCAAACATTTGGTTAAAACTAAATATAAATTCGGTTGTTCTAATTTATCAAAAATTTGCGATAAGAGAGATTTTACCTGAATCCCGTGAATGTAATCTGTCAGATAGTTTCGCCCGAGCTCAGTCCTAATTAGAACAACAATAAAAATTATCTAATCAGTGCCTTGGTCGATCAGCTACAACTAGTCAGCAAACTTAATTGCTGTTTGCTCAACTATAGCCAGCGTATGCTGAGCTTAATTGTTTAACCCCTACGGGGACTTGGTGAGAAATGATTTTAATCAAGGCAACGCTATGAGGATTGACAGCAACGAGGAGAAGTAAGATTATTGTTTTAGAGATTTTCATAGAAAATGTTTAAAGTATTTATCTGACTTTTAAAAATTTTGCGTTCGAAGCCGAGTAACATAATATTTTACTAATGAAGTCTTCCCTGAAAGTAGAATGACTCGGTTTTAACACATTTTTTGTATATTCCTGGAATCATTAAGCACTCTAAAATAGCTCATTGCATATTTAAATTATCACATTTCTGGAAGTCCCGAATTCATCAGTACTGATTTTCGTTTATAATAATTAAAAAATCTGTAGTGCTTCGTTCTACTTATTTATGTGAATCATTATTTTAAATGCTTATTTATATTAATGGCAGTGCTTACGTTTCCATCGTGGTCGCTTCTCAAATGTCGTAAAAAACGTATATCAATAATATTGTGTGCATCAGACAATGCCAATTCTTTTTTATGCGTTTGTCGAAGATTATACATAATAAAATTTCTTAGTGCGGTTAGTTTTTGATACGGTAAATAACGCTAATAGTTTTAAAAGTCTGCATAGTCGCTCCTTCTATTTTTTAATGATCCGAAATGAAATTAATAATGCAATTATGTATGAAATATTATGCTCTTATGCCTATTTTTCTTCATGCACTGATATAATTTTTTTTTATTTATAAATAAAAACAAATCTGGTCACATTTAAGCTTTAATAATGCTACAGTTACCATTGCAGATCTAATTGTTCTGATTTATTCGGATGCTATGGGATGGGTTCTGATTCCATGACCCTTTTATGTCTTCTTTCTATAGCAGAGTAAATGTTATTATCCACGTTTTGAGTACGTCCTTCAATTAGGAGTTTATATTTGAAACGTTGGGCCATTCCATAAATTATGCCTTTTATTACCAACACACTTTAAAATATATTATCCTTTCATTTTTCTAAAACTTTTCTTGCGGAAAATTCATCCACGTTCGCCAATTTATTCAGCAGTTTCGGTAGTAGTTTAATGAAAATATGGTTTACGGCAAAAATTCTTAATCAAACCCTTTTAACTTATCTTACATTACCGTTACAATTGAGTTCTGATACAACTTCACTTGTCTTCCATAACGAAGTTCGTCTTTGAAGCTATAGTTCTTAGAGCATTTTCACACGTATGCATTAAATGATTAGAGAGGATTTCGGATGAGAAAATAATTATTTCAGGATTAGTTCTAAGCTGTTTAGATTTATATGTATATATGAATTTTTCAATATCAATTACAGCATCACGATTCTCTTCGCTTTTTGCCAGAACAAACATTCGACATCGTAACTGAATCAATCGTGATTATTTAATCATTTTATTTTACTCTTGTCACTTTTCTTTCAAGATTGACAAAGTGCATTAACAAGTGTTTTATTTATTAGGCCTGATCGGCTTTTAACTTGAATTTTACATGGGAAAGTAACGTTTGCTCTATCAACTTTGGAAATTTGGGCAAGATACGTTGGACCTTTTCGGTTTTGGGCTTCCCTCCCACGCGCCCTTCCCCGTCTATCCGTGTTTGAACTTTCTAACCAGATTCGACGAAATTATTATTAAACACATGCTACACGTTTACGCAATGTATTTTATTAAAATATTATTAGCGGTTACATCATCTCAGCAGCCATAATAGTAATTACTTCACCGGCGAATTATACACATGCTACATTTTAACGAGCGAATTATTGTTATTATTAAATTATTAATGTATACATATACACACTGTGAGGATATAATTATTAATATAATAGTATCACTTGGGACCTCAGTGGGAAACCATAAAGCACGGTCGAGTATTGTGAATTGAGAGTTGTAATCATACATCACATTAATCATACAAGACAGCGAAAAGAAAATAGCTTCTATAAATTGATGATTTATAGCGCGTTTAAACCATAATTTACAAAAAATGCTCATAAGAAAGATCGTTTACATGCAAAACAAGCTATTGTCTTGATTTATGTTGTTTTTAATTTATTTTAACGTGTGGGTATTCAGTGTATGAATAAACACAGTAAATAAACCAAGTTGCATGTCGTGAACTAATTTAAAAGCTTTTGCTTTTCTATTGTATAATATGATGACCTAGCACCGCTGAACTAGATTTTCACCTTAAAAATTATGTGTAAAATCATTAGTTTTTTAATATAATGACGCGTTATTTGTTTTTAAAAAATCTGCAAAATTGTTTATTAACATTTTAAATTAATTTTCGTTTTAAAAGCAACTATCTGCCTATGTCTCTGCCCGTTTCAAGTCTGCCTCGATGTGTTTTCTTAGTCTTAGTCTGTTAATCTAATATTAATAGGTCAAAACAGTTCTGGCGAATCGCAGATGAGGATGTTTACGAATCAATTGCATCGCTTTTTAAACACCTCTAAAATGTTTTCACGTATTATTAGAAAACACGGTTCAGATGTTCGAAGAACAATAATAATGAGCACAGGGTCGAACGTATTGTTTCCGTCATGTGTCTTCTCATATAGTGGGTTGTGCTATTTGTTGCCCGTGACATATTTACTATTGTTGACGCAGATATTTCGTGCTACCGAGACTTCTCTTCCTTTGTGTGACTCATAACGGACCTACTAGTTATGAAGTGTGAGAAATTTTTCTTTTCGTTGTTCAAGTTGTAGTTATAGTGACCTCTAAATTATGAATAATGCATATTTTATGTAGCGGTTGCAATACATAATTATTGAAAAAAACAGAAATTATTCGAACAATAAAAAAAAAGTAGTTAATCCACTAGATATGAGTTATGTAAAAAAAACAAGGATAAAAAAACGCTTAGGCTAGATAGATTTGATCTTAAAAAAATACTTTTAGTGGTGTGGCGAACACACAAATAGGTGGAACACTCACTGACAGACCAGAATATCATTCCTGGAGCTCCCGAACTACCAGCCGTTCGAAGAGTCACACCTGACACGGTGTGACTCTTCAGGTGTCAGGTGTGACTTATGTTTGGATATTTACTTAGTATCTGAGTAGTTTATATTTATCTAATTATAACAGTTTATATTTATCTAATTATAAAACACGGGAAAGATTATCTTCGCTTAGTAAAATATATAAAAAAATACCTCATCGTCCCTAAAATAAACTTTTTTTGGTAAACTTACTCTTTTTAGTAAACAATTTGCCTTTCGAAAAACGCATTTAACAACTCACCAGCTTAACAAGCAAAATTAACACATTTTCATTAATTTCAACATTAAAAATAATACACGATCAATAATATTAGACATATGTACATATAAAAGCATTTGACACCGTTTAGCAAGATGGTTTAACCTATAAATTATCTAAATATAAAGCCCATGATTATTTTATACACATAATACGCTTATATCTGAAAGGTCAAAGCTATGCTATTTTGCTAAATAATGAACTCTCGATACCACATAAAATTCTAGTTGGAGTCCCGCAGAGTAGATTGCTTGGAGCGTTTCTCTTCATTATATATACTAATGACATTCCTATTTTAAAAAATGCTGACTCATTAATGCACGCTGACGACACAGCCATCTAGTTCTTTCGATCTTAAATATATTGCTTATTATATTATTAAGTGTAAAATTCAACTGAAGCAAGAGAAAAACAAAACAATTATTGTTACAACACGCTGACGATCCTTGTCTCCACCCCTTTAAAGTGAACAAAACTGCATTTAATGAAGGGTCAGCGTCATACATGTACGGGAATACATCTGTACTCTATGCTTAAATTCACATAACATTTGCTGCAATTGCGGCCCTAAAATCAACATTTAAGAAAAAAAGTGTTTCAACAAGAAAACATTTTTTTACTAATGTATTATATATAAACGGCTATTTAGACTAATTGTAACATACGCTTGCTAGGTGTGGAGTAACACAAATAGTTATTTTTTTCATTAAAAATAAATACTAAAATATAAAAATATTATGCTAGATCTTATTAATCAACTAATCTTCAGAATCAATGATTACGATAAGACCAAACTTACATTTAATTATAAACATAATTCTTTTAGAGGCATCTCTCTCTCTGTCTGTCTCTTTATTTCCTTCCTTTAAATATACCATGTCACGCATTTCTTTTGTAACGATTTTTTGTGGATTACATGAACAACTGTTCCTCTAATGTTTTTACATCGAATATCGAAATTACATCATCGGCTTATAGCATTGGTCTCATGGATGATACAAAAATCAATCCCTTATTTACACTGATTAAATCTCAATATAGCAGCAAAATAATTGTGTATTAATCATATTGAGTTACTATATATTATTAACAATACATATATTATAAATCAAAGTATATAACACACAATTATATGTTTTAGTCACCACATAGGAAATAATACATGACAACTACAAATATGTTTCTAAATAAACGTTATTTACCTAGACCTAGCGAATACATACATTACACAATATATAAAAATAGAGCTTGACAACGGTCGAACTTGGAAAAAAACGAAGCTTTTGTGTGCCAAAGCTTTTCGCGCCAATCCGTCAAGGCTCTAGTGACGCGAGAACATTATTTCCATGTCAGGTCTGTTTTCCTTTTATATGCATATAACTGTCTGGAGAGTGAAAAAAATATAATAAAAGTAAAAATATCGATATAAATTTCAACAAACTAAATAAATACTTGTTACAGCGTATATGTATAGTTACTTTCGAATAAGAAAAAACCGGCCTTTTAATCGGTTAATTCGCACGTTTCCCGACATCGGCGTAACCACGATTAAGGAAGGTCCTTTCGTGTGGGATTTGTATAAAATTAATCCTTATTATCCAGAGACAACTACGGAATTAACACCGAAGCGCAAAAGCCCGACATTTTAATTTATAATTTGATATTAATTTCCTGTTCGGAACAAATTGAATTTCTGATACGAGCATATTTACATTTTGTATATTATTAAATATATTATTAAACTAGAATGGGTTTCAAAAAAAACTAATAAGCACGCAAAACATACTTTATAAAACAAGTTGCTAAATAAAAAACAAAATAATTAATGACACTGGAAATGTGCCAAAATGGATAATTGTGTTTTCAC
Source organism: Plectrocnemia conspersa (assembly GCF_051122295.1). Lineage (NCBI taxonomy): Eukaryota > Metazoa > Arthropoda > Insecta > Trichoptera > Polycentropodidae > Plectrocnemia > Plectrocnemia conspersa. The sequence goes on along the minus strand of NW_028277167.1, from coordinate 4,781,127 downwards.
AGACAATTATGTATAATATACATACATACAAATGTGTAGATTAAGCATATGAATATGCAAATTGCGTATTTTTGAATCATAACATTAACGTTAAACGTATAATAACACGATTCACTCTCATACAACACAGCTATGATCCCGTTTAATTCTGAGCTGGAAAAAGGATTTTAGAAATCATGTTTCAAGATAGAAGTGCTAATATTTGTTTACTAAGACGTTAAGAGAGACCAAACAGTCTCGAAACATATCCAGTATATTCATAAAAATGAAAAAAAATCGTAATAATTCAAAATATTACACAAGCCACTTAACAGCACATCCATCCCTAGACGGTAAACACCTATAAGTACCGTAAAAAACTACTCTTTGTTTGGAAAGGACGCGTGCTAGACAATACATTCTACGCTGCGCATTGTTCTTTAATCGTTATCGTCCAGTTATCTGGACCGTGATTTTTTAATACAGAAAATATGTTCAATTTCAATATTAATACAGAAATACAGATGTTTAAACTGAGTCAATACATTTTTTGGCATTGTTTAATTGGTTAAATTAATTTTTAGTCACACGTACAAAAACTTGTTTTTACTATCTTCTTCTGAATATACCCCGTAGTTAATTTTTGAGCAACATAAAAAATTTGTGCTAAGAATTCTTATACTTATACATATTTATATTTGTTATTTATTGTATTTTCAAGCGCACACAATCCAATCCTCTTCAACACTCTTCCTCCCCTTTCTTTATCTCTCGGACTCTGGGTTTTGTCAATTATTTTCTCCGGATCACGTTAATTTCAGCGAATATCCTTGACCTCTTTTTGAAGAAATATTAACAATAATCCATGAAATGTAAAACTCCATGTTAAAAGGGGAGGAGGAGAGAGAGGGGCACACGATTATAAAAACACTGAACAAATTCGAGAATCAGTCTATTGACCAGTTTTTTCAATTCTTAATAATATTTATATTACACCCTTTATTTTTCATAATTACCACCTACCTACATTGATGTGGAACTCTAGCATAGATTATTTGAAACTGTCAATAAACATCAATATCAAAATATACAACCAAATCCTGAAACTAGTTTGGGTCTATGGCATTCAATTTTAAAGATGTGCCGAATAGTGCCTCTTTAGAATGATTTAAAAATAGTGTTACAAAATATTGTAAATACGTTCGCGATAGAGATACACGTATGTCACCAGTGTTATAAAACGTTTTGCTGTTAAAACACGAAACGAGGCTCCGACAGCACGACAACATCGAGGCAGCAAACTCCTTAATGTGGAGATTTTAAAAGACGACTGAAGAGGACTAAGCCCTTCGAATTAATCAAGTGATCATTACTAGACGCCAATGTGTGAATATAGTATCTTAACATAGAATATTAAAATAAATATAGAGTAAAATTAATTGTAGGTCATATGTGGTCGAAAGAATAACGCATTTCAAAAACCACTGCCTCGGTTATTCTTACATGTATCACTAGAATTTTTTTATCGAATCTAATTTGAGTCCTTTGTTAATATTCTTTTCATCAATAACATACATTCGGCATTTGGTATCTTAGAATATTTATTAGATGCTGACGATTTTAATGTGTTTCAAAATATTCGCACAAATGCGGATTCGCTGTCTTTAAAAAAAGACCTGGAGTCACTGTGAGGTGTTCGATTGCCAATCTTCTACTTTGTGTCATATTCTTACATGTTTCAGATTTTCATGTTTGTCGAAATTTTAATTTAAAAAGTGATTTTACGAGAAATACTTATGACGTTCTGGTAGGGTTGGAGATTTAGTATGCACATCGTTAAAGTTCGCGGTTAGGCGTCAAAGATGCTCGATTTCGTTTTGGGGAGCGCGTATCACTTTAACGATTTATTACTGATTCGCGCTCTGTACAATACGTTAGTTTGTAGCGTTCTCAAATATGACTCAATTGTTAGTAACACAAGCAAAGCAAAATGCTTATTGTAGTTCAACTGAATTATTTAATAAATAATAATATACAATAAAACACTGATTATAAATATTTTAATTCTTATACACATATTCATGTAAATGTAATATCCTCTTTATATCACAGTTCACTGCCAAAATTCCATATTTTTAAATACTAAACGCGTGCCAACGATATAAAAAAACGGGATTTTTCCTTAAAATATATTCAGCTGAAAAATTTCAACACCAACGAGTAAATTACGGCTTCGGCATAATCTCGCACCTTACATATATACAACCCCTGTTTATATAATAAATAAGAGTTCGCCGCAGCTTACGTATAAATTGCCATTTTATTGCCGTACAAAGCTACGTCACCTTTTAAGAGCGAGAGAGAGAGAGAGAGAGAAAGCATTAACGTACCGTCGTGGCTTATTAAATATTTATAAGGAAAACATCAAAGGTGTCGCGGCAACGCTTCGCGAAAAAGGCTTACTACCACTGACTGCCATTCGACTGCTACTACTCCCCGCTTCCATCCTTCGGGATGATTAATTTTCCGGCTCCGGCTCTGGAGAGATTTATTAAAATCATAATTGCCGGAGGTGGCTCTTTGTCTCTACACACTTCTCTCTCCCTCCCTTAGTCAGGTGTTCTCGTTTTGGCCCAGTAACCCTTTGAAAGCGACGCTAGGTCAATCGAACCGAGCGTTTTAATTGTATACGTCAATTTTGGTTGACAAAGCATCATTGTGCTCGTTAAATGGTAAATTTAATTTCACATTAAGATTCAGTGCGTTGTGCATGATGAGCTTTGAGGGCTCTTAGCCTTGTCGTTTTCTTAATCCTTTTCTCGTAAAATGAGGATGTTGGTTGTAATGGATCTACGTGTACACGTACGTGACGTGCAAATTTGAGGATGAGTTCGCAAACGTTTCTTCCTGTTCCTTTGTAATAATATGGATTGGGATATCCAGGATACGGAAATTAGTAAAGGCTCGTATATGGTTTAATTTCGAGGTAATAATAATATTTTTATTGAAAGTTTTCAAACCTTTTTTTCTTATCGTCTCAGGAACCAATTATAATTGATTTCGTAGCGAGTGAGACTCAGGGTGGAATCTAGTTTTATTACATTATATTTTCATATATTACGACAGACAGACAGACGATAAATGGCGAGATGTTTTCTCCGAACTGTGTCGGAGAAACTGGCGCGGGGATGATGTCCGTGGGAGGGCCTCACATATATTGTAGGTGCCTGCAGCGAGAGTGTCTGGAGGCAGTTCTTCTTGCTGCGATGATTGTGTTCGAGAGTCTCAGGTCATATCTTCGCGTCTGTCAGTGGGGGTGCGTCTGCCAGGCGGGCTGAATCTGCTGGTCTCTTCGAGTGTCTGCTGGTGACTGCCTTCTGCTCATCACTGCAGTCGGTGATTTACGTAAAAATATTGTTATTAAAACTTCAACGTTACATAGAACTAACACATTGGCGAACCATATACGGCGATGAATGCTATGACTTAACAAATCGTATTTTTACTGTTAAATATAATCAGGTTGAAAAATCTAAATTCACAGCAAGCTTTTGTAATATCAGAGTAGTAAATTTAAATTATTTTTAAAGAAAACCATGACAATGGTAGTAGTACATTTACATTTAAATATAGTTTTCTCATTGTGGTTTGATTTAAAGTTCAATTTGCTATCAATATCTTTATATGTTATTTACACTGTTTTTGATATATATGCAAATATGTTTAAACGTTAAGTATTTAAAATTATAACACATGTCGCCAGATCGCACAATCCATTAAAAGATTATCTTTGACAAAACGCTGACTGAACACAGATAAGACTCTGAAACTCTGCTTCGAATTTATGTCGTAATAAACGGGTAGTAATCGTAACGTAGCAGAAGGTTCGCTATAATAATTTATACTAGTTACTCGGCCGAAACAATAAACTGGCCAGATGTATACTCTTTATGTCTATGTTAAAATTAAACTAAAAGCGTTTTCATGTTTTACTACACCATATATTTACAAGCAAATTGTTAATTGAATATGCTAAATATTAAAATAAAAATATATTTTAAACACACTGTGTTTGTTTTGTGTACTATATGAAGGTATTATGTATTTTTTTTGGTAAATAACCGCTGCGTTGAAAGGATTATCCAAGATGAGTTATAAATTAATAAGCTCGAAAGAGTCTGAAACTAACGAATGTGCTTAAGAGAATATGCAGAAAACGACAGACACTGTGTATATTATTCTCAATGTGTATTTTTGTGTTGGTTTTTCTATGAAAGCAGTAGGGAATGAGTCGAATTCCAACACGCAGCTGCTGAATGTCTATCAAAGCCGATTTACAAATTTGATTATCGTCTCTTTATTTGGAATGATTAATTGAGTCATTATTTTTTTATAAATGCTAAATGTTCCATAACGCATGTACGTCGTATTTTATACAAGTTATAGTAACTGTAACAAAATATAATTATATTATTATCAATCTTAAAGCTATACCATTTGAACTTATTAATAAGGTTGTGAAGGATACAAAAGTAGTGAAACACTCTTTTATTTGTATGTTTGCAGGATTCTCTGATACATATCATAACTATATGCCAATTTGCAGCGGTATATTTATAATGTAATGATATTAACGATCGTGCCGATGGTTGGCCGTGGCCGGAATTATTACATGATACATTCGCCTGAAGGCTCTGTCGCCTAGTTTGCGTCAATCAGTTCGCTTGTCCTGGGTGAATTTACATACTTTGTATGTATACAATGTATGAATTCTCAATGTACACAAGGTATTATTATTGAATCAAGCCAATCTTTATAGAAAATCTTCATCTTGAATTTAAGATTTTTGAGAGTTTGCATGTTTAAAACATATATATTGTACATATGTATATGTATATTTATGTATACAGTTGATTTAATTTGAAGTTTTGATTTGTTTATATGAAACTTATATCGTTTTCCACATTTTTTTTCTGACGTAGCAATCACATATTCTGTTTGAAACCATTATTTTTTCCATTTTTGTTTTTAACTTTATTCATCAAAATTGAGTTTCGTTGTAGCTATGAAATAAAAAGAGAGAATAATAAATAAAAGTAATCACACAGTAGCAAAGTCACACATATTTGTCATTAAATCCTGAAAAGGAGTATTCTTTCATTTCTAAAAACAATTTGATTTCGTTTTTTAAATCGTACTCGCTTTACATATCTATTCAAAATTCTTTAAGCCCTCAAGATAAAATAAAATTGACAATTTTGATGATTGGTGTGACAACATTTGACATTTTTTAATATTCTTGCACACAATTTTTTCTTATATAAAATGCAATGAGAAACGATGATTTCTCGTTTTGTAGTCTGTATCACATCCATGGATAAAAGTCCTGACACTCATACTAGACATGGCTCTTGCTCCGTCTGTTGATATTCCCACGATCTTTTCTATTATTGGGATATTAAATCGGCACAAAACACTTTTCAATACATCATAAATATCTGCTCTGGTAGTATTTCCTTTTACCAAGGGACCAAGGATGCTAGTTATTCGATTAAATTAAAACTGGAATCCGTTCCCTTAAAAATACAGCAAGTTGCGTTGTGTTGCTAATGTCACAACTTTCATCCAAAGCTCCAGTTTCGAGATTCGTTCCCTTAAACTGAATTATATATCATTTTAGAGATCATCAATTCATATTGCAATATTGTAAACCGAGATAAACTATTTTTTGTCTAGGAAAGCAACAACTGTTACGTCTTATTTTATAAATTCTCCATCAAAATTTGTCACAAACCGTGTGAGCAATCGCTTACAAAGCGATTGCTCACACGGTTTAAGAAAATGTAAGTTTTTTTAAGGAAAGTTATTTAACTTCAATACACGTTCATTGAGTACAAATTATTGAGATCATGATCATCTGACGAGTTTTTCAAATTTTAAATACATAAAAAATATGTATTAAATATTTGTTATCAATTTGTTGAAAATATATTTTTATGTTTAAAAATAGTGTATAAAAATTTATTAATTTCCTTGTGCCCTGTTAGTTTTAAAATGAAATTATTCAAAACACATTATTTTTCACTTTAATAAACTTTTTTTCGGTTATTCTAACCCTAAGAGGTGTCTAGTTTATATTACATATTGCGAAAAAACTATAATAGGCGAGATCGTTATTCTCCGAGCGGTTGTGGAGAAGCTGGCGGAGGGATGATGTCAGTGGGCGATCCTTAGAGTTCTGATTGGTGAGGCAGCGACAGTATAGCTGAGGTTGATCCCTCTCTGTTGCGGTGCTCGTATGTGAGCGTCCATGACCGTATGTTGTCCGCGGGCGGGCAGTGTTTGCCAGCGGGGCGAATCTGCCAGTGTCTGCTCATGTCTGCCCTCTCTTCATTGCAGACCAGCCTTAAGTATTCAGCGCTACAAAGCTTGCTGACGAATCACAATCATGCAGCGATCATCCAGCCAATCGTTACACTCACTTCTTAGAACAACGAAATATATATACGCCTTTAGAAAGTGACATTTTCTTGATGGACATATTGTGGCCTTACAGTGTTTTTTGCAGGGCTGCGGAGTCGTTAAAAAAAATAAAGAATCCGACTCCGATTCCGATATTTACCAACAACACGACTCCACTCCGACTCCGACTCCGACTTTGACTCCGACTCAAAAAAGTTTCATTTTATCAGGTATTTTTGGTGATTTTCTACACGTTTAATATTCATACGTTATACACATTCATTATTACGCAATTAAAAATTCATAAACTTCATAATTTAAAAAAATGCTCGGAGTCGCTCATTTTTCACGACTCCGACTCCGACTCCAACTCCGGCCAAAACACCACGACTCCACGACTCCAACTCCGACTCCACAGCCCTGCTTTTTTGTCTTCCGGTGATATATTGTTTCCTGTGACCGTTTCGCAATAAAGAAATATTCATTCAGTGCACCGGAGAATCCTTCCGTGTTATTTATGTGAAACCCTTTTTTTTAGTCGTAACGAGAAATTTTGTGCGGTCCCATTCTTTACACTATTGTTTAGTTTATTCTTATTGATGAATGATACTTTTTGGTCAGTCATTAATGCGAGTCTCAAGAATAATTACACCCTACAAGTTATTATTATTGAATATCTTCTTAAATCTCAATATGTATGATTAAATTAATTAACAATTATAATAACGATAAATAAGATGGTTATATGGTATTATTTTAATATCTATTTGATATATTTTGGATTTTATGTGTCTATATGTATGTTTTTTATAGATTAATTTAATATGTATTGTATTTTAAATTAATATAATATATCTTTACGTTTTTTCTTGAAACGTTTGCTTTATTGTTTATTTATTTATTTATAAATTTGAGAAATTAATTATTTACTTACGTATTTGACATTTCAAATAAAACAATATACCCATTAGAAATATAGGGATTGCGCTAAAACACTTTTCAGAATAGTTGTGAATTATTTATAATGGCAGAGTAAAAAACCATATTTCCTTTATAATATTATAGTTAAATACAGTGCATTAATTTATTTTTTAAACGATCAGCTATTATATATTTATGTTTATATCTATCATCGTTCATTAATATATTTAGATTAACAAATCATCAGCTTTCATAACGTTTTCATAATTAGAATTATCTATATGCTTTCGATTTTTAAATAAAAAAATCCGGATAAAATTATTTAACAAATAGTGTATAAATATTGTTAAATATATTTTATTTTAATTAATTGAAATTTTTTACACTTTCTGTCTTTTTAAACCAATATTTTAATGAGCATTTGTGTGAGCAATCGCCTTGTGAGCGATCGATTTGTGACCAATTTTCATGTGAGCGAGTTGCTTTGTGACCAATAATCTTACTGTGAAAAATTGCCATGTGAACAATGATCACTAAACCTTTTTTTGTCGTTGTTGTATAATAAATAATGGAAATCATCAAGTCACAATTATAAATCACACAACAATATTATTTCAATGTTGATTTTAGATATTACATATTTTAAACAGTTCATACAATTTAACATATTTTAAAAACAGTTTATGCGAAAAATCGGTTTCTGACAAAATCATAATCTGGGGTATTCCCTGCTTTGCCCCTTATATAGTTTTACAAATAAAATTTGATTTTTGTTTAATTTTATGACTAGACTTATATTTTAATATTTCATGATTTATAATTTTATAATCAATTTTTAAGTATAAATAAAAAATAATATAAATTATCCCGTCGACTTTGATTCTGCTTTGTTCTAGGAAAGTACTATTTTTTATGCGGTAGGAATGTCACAGATGTCCGCTCTGGCAACCGAAACAAAAAAATCATTCAGTCTTTGACCTGTCATCCTCAGTCTAGCATCAAGTTTCTTCTGATATTAATTGAGTTTTCCACAAATCGATTAGTATTGATTTGTTATCGAGAGTTATATTGTTTGTTATGGGGCTGAATTTTGCATCAAAAAAGCTAAAAATTTGTGGAAAAATTTTCGTCTTCTCTTCGAAAAATCGATTTGTAATTTTTTTGTCAAAAATACAATTGAAACGAAAAAAAATCATTCAGTTTTCGGTTTGCACCCTCAGTTAAGCATCGAGTTTTTTCCGTTATTGATTGAGAGTTTGCCACAGACCGTTATGTTTAACTTTTAAATTTCAATATTGTCGTATAACTTTTTTCCACTCGTTTTTGTTGTTTGGTGTGTTTGACCCGTGAACAACTAATCTTCAACTAAATCCCTTTCACTTGATTTTGTCCCGCCGCCATAAGGCCGAATCATCAATTTACGACGACAAAAATATAAAACATGATTTTATTTGATATTCTGATCAGAAGTGCTTATGAGGAGACTACTTAATAATTATCTTTCAAAAAAATAGTTAGTTGAGGTCAGGTACTCATAGTTTTCTAATTAAAAAAAAAACAGTTTCATATTAAATTATATCTGTATTTTGATATAATGAGATAGGTACATAATTTACAATTTTGATTAAAATATTATTTTACATCCACATAATCATCTTTATCATCATCATCAGACTCCTGATCACTATTACTCTCAACTTCATCACCACCACAGAAAGTAGGCAGTCTTAGCATGCTTAATACAACTTCATTGAATTGTGTTTTTTGTTTTTTAGGTTTTTTTCGTTTATTTGTCACAATAGGGTCCGATGCTACTAGCATCCAGTTAAATATGTCACTATTGGTGTTGATTCTTGAAGTTTTTCTGGAGTGATATTGTCTTAATTTTTTATAGTCTTTATGGCCTGACTCAATTGCATCTTCTGACAGTTGGCCTATTGGCAAGGGTAAAGATTTTATAATATCAGCTCCATGTATTAAGAGTTTGTGAACACTAGCACTCATTTTGTACCAACCATAAAGTGAAATGGCTATTTGTGCTGTTTCAAAGCAATACTTTTTAAATAGTTCTTCTTTGACGTAGTGCCCACAAGAAATGATAGAAAGTATGTTTGAGAATCTTTCTATTAATTCTTTGTCGATTCCAGTTATTTTTGAAACAAGCAAAGGATTCTTGAAAAAGATTCGTGCTGTGTTACCGTCATTGCTATTGCCTCCACCTTGTTTTGGTTGATCAACAACGAGGCCCATTTCTTGATAAAATTCAGTCACTATTATACTTTTTCTATCCCTTACTTTTTCTTTTGCAAATTCCCCTCTTGCTTGCCACTGCTGTAATTCTAATTTATATGCAATATGCAGTAAATATTCATAACATCTAAGATGTGCATGTAGTACAGAAATGCCATATTTAAAGGTGTCTTCATCACAGACTCTGTTATTTTGTATATCTAGATCATTTAGATCTTTAGGAGTAGCCTTACAAATATTGCACGCTTGCGAACTTGAAGTATCAGTTAATATGTTTACAGTTTTTCCATCAAGCATCGTACATATTGGAATATGTATGAATTTTATTGCCTTAGTCCCTAGAACAATTACTGTGGGTTCTAATTGCAATATTTGTGTTTGTACTTGGTTGTATTCATATTTCACATTTTGGACATTTTCTCTTTTTATTTTGAAGCTAATTGGACGGCAATACCTTGTCGATGATGGTGTCGGGTTTTTCCAATATATTTTTTTATTGCTTTTGTTAGGTTCACACATTTGTAGTGGCACAATCGTACATAAAATTATGTTGGAATCCGCATATTTTATATTGTTTGCGAAATTTTGTTTATATATACTGTGTCCACCACTGCCATCTAGGCCCCATTTATAATACATTTCGATTGTATCACAGTCCTCCGAAATATTCTGCAGAATCACATCAGCTTGTACTTGTGCCAGACGTTGTGTAGTATGCGTCAGAAGATCCAGCAGTGGTACTACAGCCTCATTTTCTGTAACCTTAATATTTGAAGGATAACATTTTTTCTTTGCCTCTACTATTGCATGATATGAGGGATAAATATCAGCCCCTCTTTCTTTTGCTCCAAATCGCATTGTCATATATCCTTCTTTTGTCAACCCAAGATCCACTATAAGACCTAAAGCTTCTTCAGGACTGTACGGTCTTATAGTAGTAGCAGATGATGATGTATCATGCACCACTTTCATTTTTTTTAGTCTTCTGGGCGTAGATTGGATAGCTAATTTTACAAGTTGGGCTGCAGTTCTCTTGCCTGATTTCACCAAGCTAGAACCTGCAGCCAAGCACAGTTTTTCTGAACTGTGATTTGATATAATTAATTCAACGTGTCGTTGCTTACTGCGCTGAGAACTCTCTTCGAACAATTTTTTTGGTCTGCCGCGCCTCTTTTGCTCTGAACGATTTGATGCTGATGACGGAAGCTGTGATGGTTGTACAAGTATCTCCGGGAGTTTTAAGTCTTCATCAAGCCATTTCATGTGCTTGTTGTTAAAACGCTCGTACATGTAATTACAACCACGCCATTTCGTCAAAAGCTTTGTGATAAACATTTTGACTATAAGTTTTATTTGTTTTGTACAATTTTCAGAAAGTTCACTAACACCAAACTTATCCAAAATATACCGTAATAATTGTTCATTACACTTTAATGACGATAATTTGTAAAACTGTTCATTTTTTAACACTAAAAATAGTTCTTTTCTCCTTATCTTCACTTCCTTAAGAGCAGGATCGCCACGACTACCTGAAAATAATAAGCTCGATTTAACAAAGGGGGAAGGAAGGGGACTCGAATTTTACTTTTTTATATTAACTATAAGATATTTCTTCGAACTAGTAAAAAAAAATTAGTGTACTTTTTGGAACTTTTTTTATAACTCTAGCTTAAGTTAAAATTTCAATATTTTATTTAAACAAAAATTGTATTTCATAAAACATATATTATATCTATACTACGTATAACTGTTACGTTAACAATAATTTAATATTAAAGTACATACCTGAAGCTTCAATATCCATGTTTAAAACCTTGTGATTTCAAATTTAGGAAAATAGGACGAGCGTAGTTACTCCGTCGACAATTCAGGCGCAACTGACCGATATTGGCCGTGCGGAAGATAACCTAACTTTGCAGGCACGTGCCAGCACGTGGGTGTTGCACTAACAAAAAAAAAATACGGAGCATTGCGGACTGGTTAATAAAGAACGTTTTAAAAATATTTGTGATTAATTTGAAGAGAATACTTTTTCGTATTTTTGGCGCCGTAATTTAGTTAATTGGCCTTATGTGCGCCGCCTTAAACATGTTCGCCATTGTATTGTTAATATGATGTGTGTATTTATAAATTCACATATATATATTATGTGAATTATTTTTATAAATTAATATACAAAATATTTATCATAAAGTTAATAAAATCCTAAAACAAAGAATATCAAAGTTGATCTACAATTTAGTCTTTCTCAATTGAAGCAACCATTTGATTTTAAAATTAATTAGCAAATTATAAAATTAAGTAACATTAAAGTAATGGATCACTCGAATCGAAGAATAAGTGTAATGTGATTTTTATACATTATACAAACAAATACCTAAGTTATTTATTAATTAAATAAAATTAACACAATAAATATATTGAATTGCACAATTTTATAGAAAAAATTCAGTATATTTTTTATATAATACTCGCGATTAAATATTTTCCTATTTATATTTGATCGATATTATCGGTTTGTTATAAAATAAAAACCACGAAACAGCTGAAAAAATAATTTTTGTTATTTTTAAACAATTTTCACTTGTTATATGTTTCCAGGGCTACGAGCCGTTATTTTTTTCAGTTCTGTTTTCGTTCCGGTTCAATTAAATATATATATCAGTTTTTTTCGGTTCTTGATTCATTTTTAATGTTTTTATTCGTATTAAACATTTATTTTCTACCATAATTTACAATATTTTATTCTTTCTTTTGTAATAAGCATACTACATGAATTTATACAGTAATTGATTATATAAATAATAATAATTCATAATGAATTAAATGTATAATAATTGAAACTAGAAGTGTATAATATATAATAATAATATAATTTATTAAACGAATCATATATAAACGAAACAAATTCGTATATTCACTACTGAAGTGCACAGGATTCTTGGGTATGTACCTACATATATTTATTTATAATTAAAAAATATTAACGTTACTTCTAATTATTAAAACATCTTCCAATGCGTTTACATTTAAACTATTTCAATCGTCGCTTAGAGTAAACTTTAAATCAGAGTAGGCCATTTCAACACAAACTTGTGTTTGCTGGAATGCCTAAAACCATCATTGCAATTTTGTATAAAAGAGGATATCTATTTTTATTGTCTTCCCAAAATTCTGAAATATGTTTTTTTCTGTTTATTCTTAGTATATGGTTAAATTTATTTAATATGACTTCAATGAAATAGGGAGTCTATGTGGCAATTCTTTACTTCTTAATTAAAAAATCTAATGAAAGAAAACTTCTCAAGCGTCACATAAGCAACGAAACTTCCTAAAAGACGTTGTTTTTGTGACCTCTTTTGGATCGAAGATGTACCTCCATTTCGAGGCAAAGAATCAGGATAATATATTAGCTAACAACTAGAAATTCTAGCTTCTTAACATATTGAACACCGTGTGCACAAATTTGTGCGTTTCAGAAACTTTGCGTTGCGTCCGTGTACCTAAATTTGTGCTTTTCCTCATTTCTACTTCATATAACAAAATCTCACGTTAAACTGCGTATTTACCGTAACATATTTATTTAGTGCTCTAACCTAAAGATGTTACTAAAATTATAGTAACTAAAATAATTGAAAAAAAAATCGATACCCGAAATTTCAGGGGCTCAAAACTCGGGTAAAAAAATTTCGTTTTAAGGCATTTTTTCTATGAATATATTCCGCATATCATATATTTGCAATAATTAAATCAGGTGTCATAAAACTCTGAATCGCGTACCAAGAAAATAAAAATGTAATTTAATATTTTTTAACACTTTACGGTCAATATAAAAGGTGATAGTCGCATGGCTTCCAACCTTGCAACTTTCGATATTTGCAAAAAAATTTCTTTCAACTACTAACAAATACAACGAAAACGCTCACTCACCTCCACACACACTCGCAAAAACTTATTATATTATCATTTATACATATTATATGATATATTTTAACGCTACTGAAATTTTAAATTTAATATTTTAAGTATGCTATTTTTTAATTATTGCCATAATTAATTAATATGACTGATGACGAATTGTCTTAAAAATCATTAGAATCACTGTGAATATTGATATATTCTTCATCTTCGCTAGAAGTTTGCTTACACATATTTATTAATTAAATATTTGACCATGTGTACTAGTTTTCATAGTTTATAAATTATAGCAATATTCACTGAGATTGTATAATATAATATAATAACACTGGAGTGAGGATGGATTCCTCAACGCTCCTCTGCAGCGCCTCGGCAGTTTTATGCTGAAAAGCGGTGTACATTTTACGGAAACTGAGTCAAAAGACTTGTTTAAAAAAAGTCTAGCGTTTGAAACCTAATCATACATACACTTACTTTTTTCTAATAATAATGTATTTCAATCTTAACGTATATTAAATGTCCCTATAAATTTTGAAACCATTGTCTTTCAGCTATTTTAATTACTGCATCATACTTATAGAGGATATTATCAACAGTCGTATTCCCAACTTGAACGTCTGATTTTCTTATCTACTTGAGGATACATTTTGGACCTGGTCCAAACGCGTTCGCTCACCTGCTTGCAGACAGAATAATTGAACCGGAATTGGTGTACTTCCGGTGGAGTTGCGCATCCCTTTGCCGCATCGGACGATCCTTTAAATTAAATTCAGACTTTTCACATACTATGCGTTATTCAGTCCATAAATTAGTATATATTATTGAAATATTATACTATGATTTAATGTTTAAAAATGCAATACAATTTACAACGGGGGAGTCACTTCAGCTTTTTCCAAGGGAGGAGTAGCAAAATTTGGCCAGACTATGGTCAATAGTATTCAATGAAATGATATAAACCGAATTCTGCCTAATAGGAGAGCGCAAAAACAATTATCGGCAAAGAGGGGCAAAAGTAATAATTTTTTAATATTTCTATTTGATTAAAATTCATATTATTTCATGGCATATTTTTTGAAAAATTCAAGGGGGGAATGGCCCTCTTGTACCCTCCTAAATGACGTAAGTTTCAAGCCAAAAGCCGTAGTTTTAAAAATATACAAATTTTATCTTTATCATCTAATCTTAATTTTATGTAACTCTGATATATTGCAAGCGAGTTTGTGCTAAATTGCGTTAAAAGGCTTCAAGGGCAAGGGTGTAATCTAATCTAATTGCTCGGAGTTAACGTTTAATATTTTATGCTAATATAAATATACTTTAACAAGGTCAAGTTTTCATTGTCAACGAAATGTTATACCGTGTTGACTTGGCTGTGTTAAGAGTGTCATTGATTTTTCTTTCTAAGTAAATGGATTGACCTGCCAATTTGAACAGATTGATAGTTTGCTTGTCAATATTTATTTTCTTTTCGTGTAATATAATCGTTTTTTTGTTATATTATTAATCGTTTGTTCTGTGTTGCGAAATTGACTGTAGTATACTCTTGACGTTTTGATTGATAACTAAATATATGTATTGCGATTGAAATTATTTGAATATATATATTATATATTCTTGAAATAATTGTGTTATATTAAAGAACTTAAAAAGTTTTGAAATATGCATTAAGGATTTTTAAATGAAAATGTATGGGCTATTGATTAAAAATATATAGTTAATATAGCTTAAAATTTAATTGCAAAGGAAATTATAAATCGAATATTATCGCTCGAATTACCTATTATTTTATATTATAATGACAGGATGCTAGTATAATAACATGATCATTAACTTATACACCTGTTGTATTAAAATTAATTAACTGTTAAATTAACTGATAATTTGCCGTATGCATAATGAATTATAATTGCCTCGTTTGTATGTGTCTTGTGTACAATACTTCGTCTAGTTTTCCAGGCAGTTGCACCCTTTTAAATTTTAGTTGTAATTGCAAATTAGATTAATTATTTTCTAAACACAAAGCAACGCAAAAACGGTGGAGCGGATTTGTGAATTTATAATCGTACACGTGTCTCCTGCAGAGCACGCTGTATAAATATTATATAACATAATACCTGGATAAAACAAGGTTTCGCTTGCCTTTTTGCGTGTATATCAGATAAAGGCGAATACACACAATCGCTGGCGAAGCTACTATGAAATTATATTTAATCCGGAACAGGGTTCGCCAGTGAAACAGGCGCTTAGTGAAACGTTCTATTATATTTTTGCATCGCAATCGCAAATCATATACAACAGCGCCTTAAGCGAGTTGTTTCACTTTGATGTACATCTGTGAAAATAAAGAAATCTAGGAAAACCTAATAAGTAGTCCTTACAAAATCCTTAGTCGTGAAATTGCTTTTTATTAATATAATAAATTCTCAGATTTGAGTGGAACGCTTCTTAAGTCACGAATAAATTATTAATATAATATCTTGTTTATGATTTTAAAGTTGTTCTTAGCTATACGTACAACCACTTAATGTATAAAATATGTAACATATTGAAGATGTTAAATATATAAAGGACTTTCCTGTAAATTTCCAATAAAAAAATATGTCATATCATACTGTCGTTTTAATGAGACGTTCGCTTCCTTATCTTGTATCAGCAACCATTACATTACCATTCTACGTCTTTTTAATATTCTCAAATAATGAATAATGTAACATTTCATGTCAATGTACATAAAATGGCCGTGAATATATTAAATAAAACGCTAAACTGCCATCGGTCGTCATTCAATGTTCCCAACGCAGAATTGGCCTGTCAGTTTTTTATGTACACCTTCCTTATTTTACATTCTATGAATGAAATGAAGTGAGAAGCAGCTGCTTTTTAATTTTTCTTTATCTTGGTCGATGCTTTGGACGTGCTTTTCTGTGTTCCAAGTCGTAAGATGTGCGCTTTTTGAAATACGAGAGGAACTTTTGCTCTTCCTACTTTCGACGTTTAGTCCAATGCGACGATTTGCGGGTGGAAGCAGATTGTTTTTGCTTATTACTTTTAATTGTCATATTTTTAACAGATAGTGAATCGGTCCGGGTCAGCACAGTTCACTGACCTTTCGGCAATTTTCAATATATTGTCAATAGAACAGAATAGCGCAATCCGTTACGTCTCAGACCAGTAACTCTAAGATTGCGAGTTGAAGCCCCGGCAGCGGCACTCAAATTTTTATTTTAAAAAAATACGCAATTATTCAATACCGGCTCCAGCTGTAAAAAATATATTAAACATAATAATTTATGTCACCGATTTCAAGACTTTCAGTCTAGTGGTTAATACTTATTTTATGTTGTATGTTATCCAGTTGATACATATTTACGTATTGGGCTTACGCCTGTTAGGGAACAATGGAAGATTTGAAAATATATTAATACTATATTTTATTTAGTTTTTGTAAATACATCGACTGTGTATAGTTATTTAAAAAATGCTTTTATCTAATGCGTCCAAGTATCCGATCGTCACGTGCGTTGGCATGACATATTTGTCGCAATTCTTCTCTCACGGTCGAATGGGTGATACCAACAAAATACAGTGATTACAAAGGCTGATATGTTTGTTATATCAGTGGATCTGTAGCCTTATCTTAGGTAGATTTATTAATAAATATACCTATTGCATAGGGACTTATGACGCGACTTCAATCCAGTAGTATTGACTATCACAAGAAGACCCCCAAGTTTTCAACTATTTGAATGTTGAATAAAAGTATTCGAATATATTCGTATTTTTCTGTTTTTATCGATACTAATTTATTTAACAGTGCAAGAAAATCATTTGATTGCCTGTAAAATATTATTTAAATTAAACATAAACATACCTTTTAATCAGGGACGTCATTTCTTCGCCAGAAGTTGAATTAATTCAGAAAAATTAATGGAACATTTTAAATACATATTTATTGTATATACAATAGCTAATTTTACTGAATCGACATTTTAAATACATATTTCTTTTATATACAATAGCTAATTTTGTGGAATCAACATTTTAAATACATATTTATTGTATATACAATAGCTAATAATGTTTGGAATGAATTTTATATACATAAAGATCAGATCCGTATCGATTTGCATATAAATTTAATAACTAGAAACAAATTAACTGCGATCGAATTATTGAACTGATTAAAATAAAAGATTTGCATCTTGAAACAGCAAATACAAAAACGAACTTCTCAAAAAATAGTGACGAACGCCTGTTTTTGAGATGAGCGTTAAACGATAATAATGAGTAGGCATTTTTAACATTTTGTTTCGTTCAACGAACGAATTCTGCGAATTTCGGTCATATTTTGGACACCGTCAATAAACATTCTATTCACAAATATTTTTCGAAGGCATAAAAGCATTTTTTTGTTCAAGAAACGTCTCATTATCTCGCATTTCTAAACAAAATAAAAGCGCCTAAAGGATTTTGGAGCGGCACTAGTTATTTGGGTTTATTGAGAGAAAAAAACTGCTCAAGTATACAAATTGTTTCATTCAAAGATTTTTTCAAATTTCATTCGAGATATTTTACGTATATTCGATCAATTATTCGAATATTCATATAGTTTAAAATCGGGCAAATAATTAAAATATACGTTTGAGAACCCTAACCAAAACTCACCCTCAGCCAAAAAGTTGTTTGTGTATAATAAATTTCGAAATTGCAATGAATTAATATTTTCCAATTGTTTTAACAATAAAAATTAAGACCTCCCTTAGGCTGTCAATAATAATCGTAAGACAATTGTCAATAACAGCTATTGCTAATTTACAAAAATAATATAAAAAAATCTTTTTGATTAATCGAAAAAGAAAAATAGCTCTAAAACGTTTTGCGTTCTGCCGATTCCCATGCGTAATTTCTTCTTATCGTAGCGGGTTCTTTGATCACCAAAGCAAAAATAAAGCCGCCGGCCGGTTTCGATCTTCCGAGAAAATGCTCAGTCCATATATTATCTTTATGTTGTATTTTTTAAACCTCTCTTAATCTCACTTTAGTTGAAGGCCTATTACAATACTTATCAAGGCTTGATAATAAGCGAGTCGTGGCGACAACAACGGCGCGCATTCACCTCTTACATAAAATATATTTAGACGTCTCTCCCAAGGGTCACCGGAGCGTGTCTAATCGGCCTAATTATTCGTGCTTTTACACAGTGGTGTACGAAAGTCGCTCGTCTGTCGATGATCTAATTTGAACGCGGGGCCGCAAGTTCCGCTTTTCCCTCACGATGCCCTTTTGCGGCGGAATAATGCGATTTTTCGCTTCAATCAACCGGTATGCTATTATGTTATAATTATTGCGCGATGGCTATCCAAGGTCGAAACGGACTAGGTCTAGTCTATCGGGGTTATGTGCGGCCGTAAAAATAAATTGGTAATTTTATGACCATGGTGGTGTATGACTCTGCTTTCGGGTTCAACGAAATTGTGCTCCACTTACGTGATGTTATACCTAAAATATAATATTTATCGGTCGTGTGTATATTGGCATTAATATGTTTATTCAATTTATGAATTTGATATTACATTTTCAATTTATTGTCACAACGTATTAAATAAACATCATAAATATTTCTCATATCGATGGCCTTCATTATAAATTGACTAACTGCATTGTGTGGTTTACTTGGATGAGCTTCACATACAAAATAGTGACAGTGAAATAATCAAATTTTATTGAGACGCTTTTCATGATTACTTTGTGTTTTAATATTTGTATCAAAAATTTTTAACTGGTCGTCGCAAGTGGTCGGGGTGGGTTAAAGTTTAACTTCGAGCTGATCAGTCTCTGGTCAGATGCTTGACTGTGAAAATCGTTTTTTTTTTAATGGATTTATATATATTAGACGAATATTTTATATAGAAATACGAAGAAAGAGCTTGTGACATCTTTAAATACTTCTAATAACCGTTATGTTTTTAGTAAAACGATGTGTTTAGCTACTTTATTCGTTTTACTAAAATGATTGTGGGTTTGTAGCCGAGTGGTGCGGGTACAAAATGAGTCTATATAGTCCCTGATTCCTCCTGGTCAGCTGAGTTCGTGTCGTAAATGTGTATATGACACCAAGTGTCAACTTTCTTGGGCGGAGAACTTGAACGAACGGGAGAAGAGGCCAATTTATGACCAATAACGTTATTACTTAGGACCAATAGCGAATTTTCTTGATTTATTTTATTATGTTTATTCTAATTGATTTTTCCAAACCCAGATTTTTCCAAGGGACAGATAAGAAAGTTTTTCGCTTTATTAACCCCTACTGTACAAGTTTTCAATTATGGATATTACGGTTTGTTTCAACCGTCGCCTTTAATACACCTATATAAACTTCCATCTTGGAAATAATATGCATTATGATTAATGTACGAAAATTCATAGTATATTGCAATAATCAAGCTACATAATGATGATTAACACGAAAGTTTTACTAGCGCCTACGAAATTTAATCACAAAAATGTTTTGGATGTGTTTTTTCCTCTTTCGGAAACGACAAAATATAATGAATGATAATGATAAAAAGACAAAGTTTCTCATTGTTAATTTTTAATTACGCGCTAATTATTTTTTCTTTTCAATCGTGCCAATTTTTTTACAGTTTCAAAATATCCTTGTAAAGGTTGTTAAGAAGCTTTTTATATATATCATATATACTATATTTGTAGACTTCTAAATATATAATTTAAAACAATTTGTATACATTTATAATTATTTTTGCTTATGTATAACGTAATTATTATTATAATGTATGATTTATATGAATTACTATTCGTTAACATATTAAATTACATACAAAATTGACGTTCGTGCTATTCACAAATTCAGATTTATCAACGCTAGGTTCAAAGTTCAACTGCGTAGCAACTTATAACGTGCGACGTTTAAGTTAAACCCTTGACCCAACGGCGTTTTTTCTCACAGTATCTTTAAATCTTATCCCGGGGGCAGATAATTTCGATTAAAAATCAGTTCAGCACGCCTGACAGGTTTTGACACATGGCATTGTTACAACACATCCAAGCCGCTGCTGTATGCGTTCATTTGATATGACAGTTATTATAGTTGGCTCTATTGGGTTGCTGGTGCTCCATTATTGGGTTACTCGAGTGAAATTGTGGATGCAGGCGTGCTTTTACAATACTAATATATGTATTAAACCCACGTGTAAAAGGTAATACGTATTGTTATCATATTATTTGCGTCCCTCGTTCGAGACTATCTGAAAACCTTACAAATGTTTATCGTTTGTCATAATCTTATCACTAGCTAAATGATCCTATGTAGTGTTTTAGGGTATTTGTATAATAATTATTTTTATTTTAATACATCTATTGAATTCAAGTTGTAATACTAGTTTATAATTAATAAATTATATGTCACCGATTTACAGACTTTGATTTCAGTTTGGTGTCTTATTACTAGCTTAGTAGTAGTGGATTGTGTTTAGCTAATTGTAACGCATTGGGCTTTATATAAACAATATTTATACTAAACATTAAAATTGTTTCCCAAAAATACTTACCATCTGATCGAAATCAAAACAATTTATGATCTGTGTAAAAGTTTCAGTACACGTAGAATAAATGCTTACATGACTTGAAGTCATGACATGAAGAGCAAGAATAATGTGACATGAAGTCACATTATTCTACTGAAACTTATTATTATAATCCTTATTGTCATTTATTCATGCATTTATAAAAACACGTTTTAGAAGCACGTTTTATAAATAAACTTGTCATTTAAAGTCTAGAATAGAATGCGTTAAATCATTATGAAATGCATCTGGGTATACATATACATACTCCAATATCTAAATAAGCTGCTTTTATAGTTCCTATATTGCGTTTCTAGATCTTGTTTTGGAACGGCTCCAGATTCAATAATAAAAAGGAGGAGATCAAAACGGAAAGGAGGAAAACAAAGATCCGAGGCATTATTTGCACGTCAACCCTTATATACGTTGCCGATACATTGGCACTCATTCAAGTTTCACACTGTTCATCCATCCCCTAGTGTTGTGTACGTTTATTTATACATTATATCCAATAACTTTTTTATGGTTAGACTAGTGCATACAATATTGTATTCTGAGTTTGGGATAGTGAAAATCGAAATATTGTGAACTCAAGTTGAATATTTTTGATAAATTATGTTCCCAGTTAAATGTTCAATGCATTCTTAGTCAACTGTTTTCAATTGCAGTGCATGTTTTTAATTTGGCTTGTTCAGGTTTGAAAACCTTAGGGGGTGATGACGTCGTAGTCTTGGTGGAATCTAGTTAGAGTGTTTATTAGATTATATTTATATATGGCGAGATGTTTTCTCCGAGCGGTGGTGAAGAAGCTGGCGGAGGGATGATATCAGTGGACGATCCACAGAGTTCTGATTGGTGTGGCAGCGAATGCACAGTAGAAGTTGATCCCTCTCTGCTACGGTGGTGCTTGTATGGAGGAGTTCCTCTCGGGATGTGAGCGCCCATGAGAGTCTTCGAGTAGCTGCTTGCGACTGCCTTCTCATCGGAATCCAGACTTAAGTATCCAGGGCTTCAAAGCTTGCTGATCAATCACAATTATGCAGTCCATCCTTTACGCTATTGTCTTGTTTCCTTGTTGATGGATGATCGTTTTGGTCACAGTAAATTAATGAGAGTTTTGAGAATGATACCCTATCAAATTTAGGCATCTGTGTGTGGTTGCCACAACTCCAATGTCTTTTCCGTGTTACGTTATTATACATTACCCATTTACTATCTCCAATCATCAATCGGTCGTGCTTTTGTCTCGCACTCAAAGCAACACATAGTCAATAAATAGTCAGCTGACAATTGATGACATTTTGAAAAAATATAAGGGCTCTTTACTGTACGCTAGCTAGACCATAACTGAATAAAAAGTAGAGCCGAAGTATCCTTTATACAAAAGGACAATTTGAAAACAGATGCTATCATCAGTTCCGAGAAAAAAACTTTTTTTTGCTAAGATCATAAAAAACGTCAAAACTTTTGCATCAACCCAATATAATATAACAGTATTTAAATAGCGTAAAAATAATTATTTTGGTCATGCGTTATTTTAATTAGTGTTTATTTATGTAGTGACTTTTAACCATGTTCTAAATATTTACTGATGTTGTCGGTATAATCACATAATTACGCAGAACCGTTTCAAAATATCAGCTGTTTAGGCCGGCGGAAAATTACTACTTACACCGGCCGATTAAATTCTGACTTAATTCTGCCCAATTAGTTTTTATACTTGTTTAATGCTCAGACAAAATTAAATAACGTTCAGAGTTAACGAGTCGGTGAATAAATGATTTTAGAGCGCTTTTTGTGTGCTTTATAGAGCAAATTTCCCCTTGGATTTTGGCTCCTATGTAGATTTTCGATTTTATGATTATATTATGTAAGTATCTTATTTATAATACTTTTTCCCATTCACTATGTAATATGATTTGCCACTGAAAAAAAGCACAGAAGTTGACAAGTTTTCTTTGAAATTAATATATGTAGGGTTTCATGTTGCCTTATATATTTACCGCATAAACTAATTATATTAAACAAATTATAGCAAATTATTTATAAAAAAACTTTTGTTAAATTTTAGTCTGTTGCTGTTGCAATATCTATTCGTATGGATTGAAAATTACAACAGTGTTTTTATAATGATAATAAATAATAATATAATGAATCGAGAAATGTAATTACTAAATAGTAATAATTACTTCAATACAGTTTGTAAACAATATTATTATTTTTAACACGGCGTTTAAAAGTAAATTTACCATAACATGTTATGTTTATAAATCTTTGTTGCGTAAAAATCATAGGTTATCGATTTGCTAATACGTTTAAAAATACGTGACTATTGTCATTTATACAAACATGACATTGTGAACGTCAAAGTGTTAAGTTGAAGTTTCGCTATATCGTTGCGACATTTTATGATTGTCAGTCGTTATATGTAATATTTCGTATATGAAATGTATCAAGTTACTATATATATTACAATATATATTTTTACTTAAATTAAAAACTTTTATTTTGTAAGGTGTTTATATAAGCATTTTTTTGTAGAACCAGATAAGTAGAGGTCATCTCTAATGCTTTATCCTGCCGAGCTTTTGTGAAATCTCTGTTTGTCCAGCTTTAATTCGGCAACCACGAGGCCCTTTTTATACCCGGAAAGGTCTGTTTGCAATGTCGATAACTTGCTCGATTTGCGAAATCATTTTCCGCAAGTCGGAATTCATGCTTCTACTTGATTTTAGAGAATAAAAATATTATATACAGATAAAAAAACATCATTTTCGTTTGTATCAAATTTTACGACTTTTTGTATGCTTTTTATGGCTATAAAAGCGAAAATTTTGTTGTTTCTTTGTGCGAAAAGTTTTACGAGCTTTTCTTTATAGTTTTGTCTGCACTGTTACTTGAATGACGGACTGGTTTTTTTTTGTTACGCGGTGAAAAAATGATTAATTGTATTCCTTCACGTTTTCCATTGTCACGTAAGTAGCGGGCGTAATGCCAATTTTGCATTCGCTCCTACAATTTGCGACCCCGATTCGAGATTGCATTTTTCATTTTCTTAACCTACATTTTATACACAAATATACACAAACACGTGTATGCTCCTTTTTAAAAATCCATGTGGTTTTATTCACTGAATTTTAAACTTGGCATACAAACGAAAAGTATAACACATAATATATTTTGAAATAGCGCAGTAATTTTTTTTTAATTATTGTGACATTTGCGATAGTGATTTATATCGTGTTTATTTATCATCTAAATGAGACGCTTTTAAGCATATTCTACATATGAACAGATGCTGTTAGTATAATCATAAAACAGCGTCTTAAAACTGAATCAGTTTGGGCCGGCGGAAAATTACTCTGCATGCCAGCCGACTAAATTTAATTACTCAAGTCAGCTCTATTTGTTTTTACACTGAAGTAAATCAAAACACGTTAAGTGCTATACATACTATATAATAAGTTTCTTATAATAAGTTTCTGACTATCCGATATAAACGAGTAAAATATTTTAAATATCGCACAACTTTGAGATTTTTGTTAAATTGAACAGCAGTAATAATGAAATATCGAATATCGTTGAAATATCAAAATATAAATTAAATTAATATAATGATTGCTAAATGATTGTTGCCATTAGATTGTCTTATGTATTTGTTAGCAACGGTTTAAATCAGAGGTCCCTAAACTTTTTTGTCTCGTAGACCACTTGCCATGTTTTTCGGTTTTGGGTAGACCCCCTGCTTGCTTGATATTGATTTTTTGCAAATTCATCAACTTCAAATGTGTTTTTGACAGCTGGTATCGTGCTACTCACTTTGAAAGATTTCTACTATCTGTGTATGTAGATTATTCCATTCATTGAAAGCCAAAAATAAAGTCACCCACATTTATATCTCATGGATCCCCAATTTTATTTTTCACTAACATGGAACCCTTGACCACTTTGAGAATCACGGTGGTATATCATTATGTGCAGGTTTTTACAAGCTCAAAATGTATTGCGACCACAAAGCGAATGCCTAGATCCTACAACTTACACAATTTTATAAACATATATAATACTTTTTTTACTTCATAGGTACTTTTATAAATAATGTATATGTCTTTATTTTATAAGATTATAATGTAAGTAAATAGGTACTATCAGTGGTTGTTGAGATCCACTTCAGTGGACCCCCAAATTTTTTTTCGCTGACGTAGACCCCTTGCAGGTTATCATAGACCCCTGGGGGTCGATATAGACCACTTTGGGAATCACTGAATTTGGGAATTTAAACTTTAAATGAATAAATAGATATGTTCTTTATGTACATTTTTTTGCAAGTAAGCCTATGTAATATCTTATGTTCAATGGTATATAAATACATTTGAACCGTTGAATTTAAAATTTGCTGTAGGATTCGAACCCGAGGCTGTGGGTATTACGTCAATTTGAGACAATTTTGTTAATAATTTAGTCCAAAAATTTAGGTTTGTAAATAATTCAACAGCGCTATAGGGTATTTGAATTAATGCTGATAATAAAAAAATATAAGTACATAATAAAAACATTATTTATTAACTTGTAACTAAATCAATAATGTTTTTATGTATGTACTTATTAGGTTTTTTCTTTGTATCACCTCATATAATATTTCTATTTAGGCGATTAATTTCCTCGCCTATGAATTGTTGGCGATATCGCCGACAATCGTTATTCAGACAGTGTAACGCAAATAATAAATAAAATTTAATCAATTTAATATCTTAGAGATATATTAGAAAATACAGTAGTTATATTTTAATTTATTTCAGTAATCCATTTTCCCTCATTGGATTAGAATAAAAATTATCAAATTTTCTGTACAAAGCATACTTTTGCGCCGATATTGCCTTTGATCTTAGATCGGGATTATGTTTTAGTGTTGTGCTATTATTTGTCCAACATCTAAAGTGCTGCCAGCTGTCATACATTTCGACTGACGTCCGCTTTGAGTCCTATAATGAAAATTAATTAAGAATTTGCGCTTTGGCGTGGTGTCGGCAATATTGAGCACCCGCCTTCCGGGCGCAAGCTTCGGCACACAAATTCGAATATCTCAGGGGAGGCAAATATGTGCGCAGTATTTCGCTTGTAATTAAAAATTTATCGCAGCGAATCTCACAAACGGCGCGACGGCAATATTGCTGACCGATGTTTGCTCGGCCTCTTCTCAAAATCGGAGTTATAGAATTAAACGAGTGTAATTTGGAAGAGCGGCTTGGGGTCGGGGTCTGCGAAACGACTGAAAGGGGATGAATTTTTAAACCGATTACAGAGTTCAAAGCGGGTTACGTAAACGCCCCCCGAATTACGCATTTTACGGTCAAATTGTGTAGCGCACAATCGTGCTGTGTAATTATTTATGGCAGAAAAACAATTTTCGATTTGTTATTATTATCATTGCTTAAAATAATATTTTTATGTTTTAAATTTATAAATACATTAATTAAGCCTCTTCTTAGATGTATCTGCATCAAAAACACTGACAATATAATAATTAATAAGGGAAATGAAACCTTTAACGAACTCACAAAGGGAAAATCATTTATCTTAGTCAAATAAGCCCATAAAAAAGTGAGAGACTCTTTATGATAAGTAAAACTAGTTTGTTATGGACATCACTCGTCTAATTGACAGTACATAATATGTCACAATATATTTATCGTACACTTTTACAACAATTACATGTCTATATTTTATCCCATTGCGTCCGGACACTCGTCCCAAAAACGAGAAATGGCCCGCCTTGTCCACCAGTGATCCCCAGAGTGCTCTCAGCCTCAACCCAGCGTCGATTTTCCGGAGCTTTTCCCGTCGGTGGGCGTCTTTTTCATTGAAGAGCTTTTGTGCTACGCGGCTTTTCTCACTGGCGACTTTCTCTCTGCGTGTAGGCAGCAGTAGCACTGTTGTTGCGCGTCGCGATTGTTTACTTTACCCACGAAAATATCCATAAAAGACGTCCCCGCCGCTTTTGTATTCGCAACAATTTTGAGGGTGTTTATTTATAAATATGCTTATTTCCTTGGTATTTTTCGTTTTAGGTCGCCCGAGTAGGAAATTTGTGTTTTAAATAAGCGTATCCGAAAGACAATAGACGTCATACGCTTCATTTTTCATTAATTATATAATAATAAGAACCTATATTATAATTCTTAAAGTGTATTTTTCTATTAATCTGTCCCATTTAAAACATGTTAATGAAACATTTTTTATTGTGTGCTATTAATTAATAGTCCAGTCGCTAGCAAAGAAACATAACAATTAATTGGTATAATATATTTTTTTACAAATTAATAAAATATTTGCGATTGTGGACAAAGATATTATCCGCCTGCACAGTTAACTTAAGATGTCATTTCGAACCAATATGTCCTATATACAAATATGGGACGGTATAGCGTAGTCCGTAACGTCTCAGACTAGTAACTCTGAGGTTGCAGGTTCGAGCCCCGGCAGCGGCACTCGAATTATTTTTATAAAAATGCGCTATTATTAAAAAATAGCCCCAGCTGCAGTGGCGTCTATTGATTATAAATTGTAAAGAACATTATTTAAAATTAATAATATAGATGTCACCGATTCCCAGACTTTCAGTCTGGTAGTTTCTGATTGATTATTTCTGATTGACTTACTCAGTTGATACAGATTTGCCCGTTGTAACCAGGGCTGTGGAGTCGGAGTCGGAGTCGGAGTTGGAGTCGTGGAGTCGTGGTGTTTTGGCCGGAGTTGGAGTCGGAGTCGGAGTCGTGAAAAATGAGCGACCCTGAACATTTTTTATATAAAATAGATTTTTTTAAATTAAGAAATTTAAATTGCGTAATGATGAATGTGTATAGCGTATGAATATAAAACGCGTAGAAAAACATCAAAAATACCTGATAAAATTAAATTTTTTTGAGTCGGAGTCGGAGTCGGAGTGGAGTCGTATTATTGGTAAATATCGGAATCGGAGTCGGAGTCGGAGTCGTGTTTTTTTTAAACGACTCCACAGCCCTGGTTGTAACGCATTCAAATTGAACGCTCGTTGCCGAGCGTTCCCACTGCCACGGCGCCGGAATGATTTAGCTGATATAGAATTTATATCATCTAAATCATTTTTAAATGAATGTCATTCTGCAGCCGTACTAGTTTTATCATTTTTTTAATCATATATTTTTTTAATAAATACTTTGCAAGCTTCAGTACTTTCTTTAAATGCATAATACCATTTACGAGACAGTCTACTAATAGCTCTATTAATTCTTTATTTATTTGAGTCTCCATTGTCATTAACAACTCGTTTTTTTTAGAGTTTTTTCCTTCACTTTTGTCTTCTTGAGTTTGTAAAGTTATTCCATGCTCACTTTTTAATCGTTTAATCATTGATGATGTATTTCCATACTTCTTGGTTAGTATTAATGAATATAAATTACATTTAAAGCAATTTTCTGAATTCGTGCGTTGCGTGAAATAATCCCATAATATCAACTCTTGCCATTCGGTTTCATTTTAATAATAAAAAAAATATATTTAAATTATTAATTATAATTTTTAACCTTTATAATACCAGGGCCTTGTTTTAGTAGCGCGCGTGTAGGGTTGAGAATTATGGCTGTGAAATTGAATATAGTGGACATTTTACTGCATGAAACCGTTTTTATGTGTAAAAATATCTTTAAAATAGACGAGTAATCACATTTTTAGCAAATTATCATTGCTTACAGAATTTTTACTAAAATTTGCGAGATTTGCGTGTTTACACAAAAAAGTTGTTGGTACTCTTAGATTAAATAATAATACGTTCTCACTTACTGCAATACATATATATTCTCAAGTCTACGAAACACGTCAATGGGCGACATCCGTATTAAAAAAATATTGTATGAACATGTCTGCTTGCACTACACTTTCTGGAAGTTGGCCGAGGTTGGCCAAGGACGGAGAATATAGTGGGTTATTTCGGTCGAGTTCGGTTCTGCCCGCTCTAAAATCTCCCGGAAGTTGTCCGAGGTTACCGAGAACGGAAGGTAAAGTGGGGGTAATTTAGTCGACTTGGCCAGCTTCGAGCGCTTCCGAACATTGTCAGCAAACGGACCGGAATCAAAGGAACCGAAGTCGGAGCTGCTCTTTCGAGCGCAAGCGGTGAGATACTTCCCCTTTTGCTCTCTCGCGTGTTAAGTGACGAGAGTGAGAGAGATAATGATATGGTGTTTCGCAAACTGAGATAGAACGAGTAACTCGGTTCAATTTCAGTATGCGCGTAGGCGTCCTATGGTTAACACGCAAGTCGAGCGCTGCATCGGGGACTTCAACAGACTTACTGACATCTTTGAATATTTTAGGGCACCAAAAGGGATTAATTATATTTTTGATAGTATATTCTTCTAACAGATATCGTTATTATATATTTTTTAATATAAAATTAAATAATTAAAAAATAATTAGTGGTACTTGATTTTGTTAAAAAAATGGTTTCGAATATCCTTATGTATTCTCCTAGATCGGTTTATATAAATGTCACACCATAACGAATTCCTATTTAGAATCTATGGCGACAAATTCTAGGATAGTCACAGATGTGGTGATCGTATTCTGAAGTATCGTTTTTATGCGACAAAGATTTTGCGTAAATTGAATATTTACGACCGAAAAGTTTTCACTGATATTGTATTGGTGAGTGCCCACACAAACTTTTATAATTATCAGTAGCGTAATTTGAATACTATGTCAATTTAAAAATTGCGATTATTTGGCACATTCTTCGATCGCGCGCAAATATGCCGGCTGTACGTGACAGAAGCCGCCGTCCGGACGGAATATGAAATTTGCGACAGTGTGGTGTTGTGTCAAATTGTATTTCATATACATTTTGGTGCAGCATATTAGCGCCTATCAGTTAAATTATATTTTTGCAAATAAAAATATATATCTACTGGTGAAAATATATTTTGACTTAAGCTCCTCTCGGCAGGCCTGCATGTGACAGAGTAAGAGTTTAATTCTTTGTACTTTCCATATTAAATCTCTACTTTCTTGATCTATAACATCATTTACATGTTTTTTTAGTTGTTATGTGTTATACTTAACAAAACATGACACCTTACCATGCCAATTCTTAAAATAAAGCTGAAGTCTCACCCGCATAAAAATATTTGAATAAACGTAGTCAAAAATATATGTATGCTGTTGCATCTCTATTGAATCGATATGATGATATAATTTCCATCATTCTTGAAACTCACTTTTAAGCTTTCAGCGGAAGTATTACTGTTTACTACAGGGAATTTCCGCCGGGAAATTAGATCTGGAAAATGTAACCACATGTCTTGGAGTTGCTGAAAGGTCCGTTGACTACATCTCACCCTAAAAACCTCCGTCACCTTATGTTTTTGACCCTTAAGAAATATAGCTATAAACTGGGAAACGGGCGGTCATTATGTATGAAATATTAAACGTAGCAAATAATTGCATGTCAAATACATTATTGCATTGACATGTGGGGTGCGTCGAGTTAATACTCAATTTTCCGGGTCTTATTTTATCGGATATTGAATTTCTGAACAACGACTTCACAGCTGGGCGCTTATCCGTATGATCGCGTGCCGGATTTTTAAAATATTACTATGCCGCCGAGGATGAAATAGGATTTTATTATCTTTATGTATTGTACATAATATATATATACATGTATAGGGCTCGAATTACATTATTATATGAGAAGGGTGAGTTTTCAATTAAAAACACATCCTAAGCGTCATAAAACGGGCCATATTAAACACACCATAAGCCGGGATACTCTGGGTACATATTTAACGAGCGAAAACGCATTAACCGCTTGAGTCGAATCAAAAATTTCCAATCATAAAGTAAATTGAATTCGCGTATAATTTTCACGACTCTGAAAGCTTTCGACCGCATCGAAGCAAACGCACGATAACAAATCGAATGTTTTCTCTTAACTCATTGCCAACGGATAAAATTCAAATTCGAACGGCATGCATCCAAGATTCAAGAGGGGTTATGCCAATTTCGGAAAGCTCTCAAAGAGTTGAGCTGCATTCGTGCGAAACAGTTTTGTTGAGCTTTCAAAGCTTGATCGTGCTTCGAAGATTTTTTTTTGCTAGAACACGTTGCAGCTAGAACACTTTCAATTCCAAAGTTAATTGATACGGTTTATGTTAATGTTACTTTACGATTTTTCTTCACGATGTTTTTCACTCTTGCAATGGTTAAAACGTGTATCTTCTAAAGGTCTTAAACCGTTTCAGAATTTTCCATACTGATTTTTGCGGTAGCATTAGTATCTGAGCTGTACTGCTGCTAATGTACATGACAAGAAACCGTTTTTTTTTGTGCTTTTAATAAACGTAACATTTGCAAAGAGGCAGACATAATAATATTTTTTTTTTCAAATCGTATATATGTATATATATATACATATAAGAAATTTGATTCGATTTATTTTAGTAAAAGACTGGAAGGATATTTCAGATTTACGGTCCAAATAGACAATTTCATAGAACTACCACTGTCAAATTTGCGAAGCGTCGAGAGAATTGAAGAATAATTTTGAAGCAATACAACCAAGCGATGATTGTGTCACGACCCTCATCAACTGAGAAACGGTGAGAAAGGAGAATTTCACACAAGATTTAACACTTCTGATTTCGATAATCTAATTCCACCGTAAATACTAGCTCTACCCTATGCGTGATGCCTATTTCATGTTTCACCGCTATCGACGAAATTAGTCAATATCTACGTAAAAAAGGGAAAAAATCAGAGGAAGCTTTCGCTTCGGTTAACAAAGAGGTTTCGAGTTCGCTTTCCCCTTAGCTTTATCGGATCGACCTTTGCATCCTGTGCCTGCGAAAGAAAGATTGTTTTATTTCCTCAGTTCTTTATCTCGACTCTCATATTTCGAGCCGTTGGTTCAGAATCAATTCGTACACGAGTTCGGTCATTAGGCGTTCTCTTGGGCGTTTTATTAGTACCGATACCTGGGAAAGACCTATTAATTATGTTCCGTTTCGTTTTATGTACATAAATGCACTCAATACAAACGCACAACAGCCAGAACATTTCTGTCCGTAACTCTATTTTCGTACACTCGTCTCAGGGTTAATGGACTGTCTTTCCCGTGTTTTTCTAAATATATATATATCAATCGATTCTAAAGAAAAATCGATAGAGATTTTTTGTAAAGGTGTAGCTTTTTCTTATGTGTTACAGTTGTGTTCTAATTAAAGCTCGTAGAGATGATTATAATTTGTTTGAAAATTGCTGACCCAGATAAAGCGTTCCGAATGTTCGATTGAGCTTTCGTAAGGTATTCAAAGGAAATGTTAATGTGTGTGCATCGTATTGATTGTATCTATTTTGGCTCTGCTTTGCTGATATATATGTATCTGTATATACATACAATACTATGCGAATCGTTAATTATCGTTTGTAAGTTTATCATCGGATTATAGCAAAGTGAGGATTTGACGCGAAAAGCTATAAGATATGCGCAAAACGATTTCACGGCCTAATAAATCCTTTGCCAAGTTTTGATAATAAATTTTGACGTAATACAATGTTTATTAATTTTATTCTGTGTAAATGTAATCTTGAGAGTTTTATTTATTATCTATAATATCAGTCCGAATGTTCAGTTTTTTATTCCAAAGGCGCTATTGGCGATTTATTTAGATTCTTAATATGATAAATTAAAATCAATAAATAGTTGACTGAATTCCCTGGCCTCCTTATTATGTATTAAATACATACTTACTTTATTCCATTCAGAGGGTATGTTTACATCTTGCCAAATATTTTTAATAATTTTGTGTATATGTTAAGGATCGAAGTCTCCGTTTCGTATCCATTGAGTAACGATAATGATCGATAATGAACGATAATGAATTTTCCGATTATCGATCTCAAACGATAGCGATATTTGGCGCGAAAGTACAAAATAAAACAATGTTAACCAATGGCGCGTGAAATTATGCGCCCTTTGACTTGACCGAACTAGTCCTAGTACTAGAAAAAGTTAAAGATATGAGTGAGGGACTTTCTGCTAATGATTCACTGATCGCTCAAAAAATATTCCCATTTCTCTTATCTTAGAAAAGTGCTCGCTGCTGACACAACAACTTACGAAAGAATTCATCACTGAATTTCAGAGACAAATGGAACGAGTTTTGCCAAAACCTAGTACTGAAGAGCACCATGTACGTATGGCCAATCAACTTTACCCTTATTATAAGGGATTAACTCTTTCTCAGTTCAACAAGGAAGAGCCCACTCTAAGAAGATTTCTTGACTCACATCCATCGTCTCAAGAGGTTGAACAGGAAACTCCAACAAGGCAGCATATCGGACTGGCATCAACTCCTGCCCTCGACGACATGGATTTCATGGATCAGTTCAGCTCAGCATGATACTCTAAATCAGACAAAATCGGCAGTGGAAAAGTAGTGGGAATCCTTCAAGATTTATTCCGGACCTTCATCTTATAAAATTGATGTATTGACCTGGTGGAAAGACTACAACGGGATCTCCCCGTTGTTAGCGGCTGAAGCCAGAAAATGGCCAGAAAAGTGAACGAGTTTTTTCTGCTAAAGGAAACCCTGTAACATCTCAGAGTCAAATGTTGAGAAGATCCTCTACATACAACTGAATCACAGTAGAGTCCGTATCACTAAATACAACATTGAAATTTCTTTTGTTGAAGAATTACCTGTCGGAGAGAGGGATGATGAGGAGAGTGGACCATCATTTTTAACTCAAAGAAGTCGTGCTGGTTCTACATCTAGTGCAGCAAGTAAGGACTCCCGCAACACTGTGAATGTGACTAAGAAAAGACAGTTATCGAAAACTTAAAAAAAAGTTACAAAGAATTGTGTATGCTCCAGATTCAGACTCAAAAGATTATGTTGCCAGCATTGGTCCTTCAGAGGCTATCAGTGCAAGTTACACAGAATCAGAGGCAGACACAGAAACTGCTTAAAGACTTACCTTGCTGTGAATGCAATTATGCACCTTAGAAAGTGATTAAAATAAGGTGAATTTTTTGAAATTTTAATATTTGTGATTTTTTGGCTTTAAAGATAAAGTAATATTTGTATTATTTAATGTTCTGGTCATTTTAATTTATAACTGGTAATTTCAGATAATTTTGTAATAATAATAATAATTTAATAAAAAAATTTTATCGATAATATATTTTTATAAAATATATTATCGATCGATAATATATTTTTTATCGAATCGAACATTTCGCTCCTTATTATGTGTTGCAAAAGAGTATCTTAACCTTTTTTAGCTTCTCTGCATAAAGGATGTTTGTACCTGTGACTTAATATTTTTAAGACGCTTTATATATTTGTTAATGTCCCATCGAAATAGTAAGTTAATAACATTCATGAATTTACGCCTATAACGTAGGTAAATAGGTAAATAACATTACTAAATATAGTTGCATTTAGGGCATCCAAATACCCGGACAAATTTCTTACCCGGTTCTACGGATATTTCTCGGAAAAGAACCGGGTACCCGGTTCGGTTCCGGGTAATTTTTGTACGCCGTTAAGAGTCTAATTTTTATTATATCTGAATTTTTAATTAATTATGACACGATATATTTAATTTTACTTTAATAATTAATATCATTTTTAAAAAAAATAAGGTATTGAAATAAAATCAATATAATATGTAATTATTAATCAAAATATTTTTACATTCCATCGTTAAGTACATATATACATATACTTACATACTACATACATGTGTAACAGTACAAAACCGAAATATTTATCTTAACACATATTTGGCAATAATAATACAAATTGCACATGAAAAATACTAAGGAGATAAATTTTATTAAAATTATAAAAGAAATTAGATGATTGTATTTATTATATGTATTATATGTAAGTAGAGAAACAAAGTTTTAGTGATGTTCTTTTTGTAAAAAAGTTATATTTTAAAAACACTAACGAATCTAATGTGTTATATTTTTACCCTACAACGCATTAAAATTTATTTTTATTTACAACTGCATCCTTTCAAAATAATCCTTATCTATGCATTCGCTTATCTTGAAATCTATAGGTCGCTAAGTGCTGTCTCTTTTTTTGTCGTTCAAAGAGGTTAGTCGATTTAGAACGCCGATTTGGCTCTTCCGTTTAATTTGAAATAATGGAAAAAAATATTTAAATGAAATTAACCGGATACCCGTCAAAAATTACCCGGTTTTCGGTTCCATGAAAAACATGGCATGTAACAGGGTACCCGGTTCCGGTTCTACCCGGTTCGAATGCCCTAGTTGCATTGATCTATAAATTCCAGACATAATAAGCTGCGAAACATAATGATGTTTTCTTCGATAGTTACAAGGAGCTAGAACAATTTTAGAAGTTGATTGTGCGTCACTATTTTTTACATTTTTTTTT
Source organism: Plectrocnemia conspersa (assembly GCF_051122295.1). Taxonomy (NCBI): domain Eukaryota; kingdom Metazoa; phylum Arthropoda; class Insecta; order Trichoptera; family Polycentropodidae; genus Plectrocnemia; species Plectrocnemia conspersa. Next base: position 4,745,564 of record NW_028277167.1, on the reverse strand, counting down.
ATTTTTTTAAGAACATTTATAATAATATGTGTTCTTATTAATAAGTTTGTTTGAACATGTGTATGTATTTGAGTCCATGTTTGAATATTAGCTGATGTGTAACATGTGTATGTTTTTAGACAAACATATATTGATCACACAAATTGATAGAATTGGATACCACTCGGTGTTTGTGTATAGTATTCAATAAATTACAAGTATGTTTTGATGCTATCGAATTTTTCATTAAAAAATCGTATATCTATATTGTATGTAAACGCTTTTACGTTAAAAGCACTGGTTTTAAATACGATTATTTGCAGTTTAAAAGCGTCGTCCCTTTCATGTTTATTTATTCTGCTAAATGGCCATCCCGTATCTGTCCCTATCCCTATAGGGTCAATCCGTTCCGATTAAACGTGAGTGGTTTCACCATTAATTAATCATCGGGGCGGCTTAAGCTCATCCGTCACAACCTTTGATACTCTAATTAGATTTTGCTAATTCAATTAAATACAAATAATATTATAATACTTTTTTTTTTATTTTCAGATTCGTCCATTAGCTATGTCCGATCATTTGTCACGCAGTGCCGAAGAAGAAGATTCTAATCTATAACGACGCTTGGTAAGTACATATTATATTAATAATGACGGCAATCGGCCATTACGAGCTTTGTAATCATGAGTTGTACCTATTGGTATTTACGACTATGGTCACCATAGTCGTTTAATGAATTTAGTTTATTTCCTAAAGAATTTGAAGGGACGCGGTTCAAAATTTCCAATTTGTTCGAAGGTATTCAGCGAAATAGTTTTTGTAAAGGTTAAGCGTCTTCACCCTTGCCCTTCTCAACGCATAGTTTATGACTTGACCTTTATGTGCATATAAGGAAGATTGGGATTCAGATAGGTTGTAGCGCATTTAACTGATGCATAAAAGCTGTATTATGTCTAGTAAAGATAAGTTATGTTGATCTTTCCACAAGTATTTTCGTTTATAACATAAACTACTACGTACTCTTGAGAAAATAGTAAAAATTAATTACCATATAAAAAAATCTTTTAATCTTGATTGATTCAAATTTTGGTATCAGTGCCATATATTTATGAATTTTGTTAAATTTATCTCATCTTATATAATATAAAAGGGTTATTGCCACCTATTCAGGGCAACAATGTGACATTAAAATATCCAAATGGGCTATTAACTATTATCGTTGTTTGAAGTTTGCAATTTGCAATGTTACGCTTCCATTGTTCCATGATTTTCTTTAGAATATGTCAGATTTATTGATGTAAGAAATTCAAACCAGAAACTTACTTACAAACACACAAGATTCACGTGTAGAGATTACGGTATTGCCCCTTAAGAGAATTGCTGAATGTAACGTTCTAACAAAAAAACTTTTTCATCAACATATCTGATCGAGCAGTGCTCCAATCTACCGTTCTCTCTATTGTCTTTTTTCCTCATTCCAGCATTTATTCCGCTTCGCTCGACTAAATCTATCGCCGGTTTATCTCTAAAAATCTCACTTATTATGGTTACTCGCCTTAATTAAATGCAGCTATCCATCTTCCAAAAGTTTGCGAAATTTATATATGCGGACGACACGTCTCGCAAAATTATGACTTTACTTCGTTCGCGGACGTTAAGGTATAACGAATTGCGTTTAGCAATTTACAAATTACCCCAGGGTTTTCGGAACGAACTTATTAAATATTTAACTGCGAAGAAAGCATCGGAAAAACACCGCAACTTTGATGTAAGAGACAATTACGATCTAATGGCGGCAGTCGTTCATGATATTGTTAGGGACGTAATTGAGCATCTCGTTCGTACCGAAGCTTTTCCAATTGCGAAACGGGGAGATATAATAATAAAAACGAACTTATATTATATCTGACTAAAAAATGTTGTCTTCAAAGGTCAACTGATTGCGATATAAATTCGAATGCGCCCCTTCGATCCCATGTAAATAAACATTTTACGGTGCGATTTGGACCATTGTCTCTCGAGAGTTGAAGAAGGCGAAGTTTTTTTGCATTCAAAATAAGTCTACGAAATTAGACGTTATAGTACATTTTCTTTAGCTTTATTTTATTTCTGTATTTTTTCAAATTTAATTTACATAGTATATTTGATTAATATGCACTGCTCTGTCGTAATTTTTTTTAAGATACTTTTTTATATTATATTACTTTCAATTTTTAATATTACAGTTTACTCGCGCGTAAGTAATTATAGAATTTATACACCCACAGTTTTTTTTGCTGTATTATTTCTACCGAGCATTACTTTAACAATACCCAAAGGCAGCTAAATATCATACATAATATAAAAAGAGCTTTTACAAACGTCTCTCGCAAGATTAGATTAAGCGAATATACTTTTTTATACACATAATATGCTTAATAAAAAAGCATACATGAGATATAGCAGTGTATAAAAAAATAAAATTTAAAATACCGTAAAGTTAGTTATAAATATGCTTTACTTGAATATATATATATAATATAAAAGTAAACTCAAGCGGTAAAGTTATTAGATAATATAGTACAAAGTTCCAAATTAAAATATCGTAAATCATACTCTCAACCCATAATAATAAAAACTTTCTCAAATAGAGAAAGCTTTTAATTATAAATATAGGTGTAATGAACACGTACAATATATGGGATAATGGAAAACATGAAACAAATTATTATACTTTCTTTTACACTTTTAATGTATTTATTTGTGCAAAAGGAAAAAATAATCCATCGATCAATATGATTGCTATTGAGCTAAGATAATTATATATTATCAATGCTTCAAATATTAATAATATTAATCTATTATATGTATATTCAAAGTACAAAGGAAAACTGACGATCATAAATATCAAAAATCGTTGTACAGGCTTATACAAAACTTTCAAAAGACAGACAGAATGATAACGAGATTATATGATTTTACAAAAATACTATTTATCAAAATCGAGCTGCCATTGTGTAGAATGTTGTATATACAGTTTTCGGCCGTTATATTATATTATATGACCCATCATAAATAATCATATCCATATAAAAATGGTAGATTAATATTTTAAATAGTTGTAAAGATATTTTTGGTTCAAATCTTGTTTATTCCAAGTCAGAAGCGAAGTGATAATTCTTGACTTAAGTGTATAAAAAAAGTTATTCAGTTCGGCAGTGTTTTGGCTAATAACCTTTGAATATTTGGCAGAAGTTAATGTCTTCGATTTCTCGATCATCTGATTAATGTCGATGATTCCGGGTGGAACCAGACTCATTCTTATTGTCCAATACAGTGGTTGTGACGTGGATAACTGTGTAACGGTAAATTTAAAATTTCTAATATTTCAATAGCTTCAATACATTTTTTTTTTGCTTTTGGGTTAATTATTAAATCGCCGGTTGAGTGACAAATTGGCCCGGAATTTTAGAGAAAGAGGATACAAGACATTTTTAAACGAAAAAATCCGAGATGATCTTTCTTTTCTTTAATTCTCACCGGACATTTTTGAAGAAAATGTCTGGCTTAGAGCTTTATAATTATGATAAGCTTAGGCATAAATGAATTTGTTTAAGCAGTTATGGGTGATTTCGACTTTTTTTTATTATTTATTTGTAAATACCCCCGCATGGCAATCTAGCACTAATGTATCTTGCACATTAAATAATATCTTATAAGTATATTAAAGTAGCTATCAATTTAAAATATGTTTTGACCATGAAGTCAGGAGTGTTTATTTTGTTAAGACAAAGTTAGTTGTTATTATAATTATTTGATTCGTTGTGCATTTTTCGTGGGTGCACCCGTAGTCTCCATATATATTCGAAGCGGGTTTACAAGCGAAGAGAGAAGCGGTGGCTTCTACAATCTTTGATAAGCTCCTTTTGATTAAAATCCAGGTTTAAGATCTCTTAAAATTTGAATGCTTTAAACTTCGAAGTTGAAATTCAAATGTAAATTCTAGTAGAATAAGTTTCTGTGAAATATTGTCTGAGAGGAAGTGATTCCTGATTACTTGGAACGAATTTTTTAAAACAAATTGGCGTTGACCGCTAGAGTAGATTACGAACGGCTGTTTTGAGGGCAATCCCGAATGCAGTAACCCAATTTTTTCTTAGACGGTTCAAACCAATCTGACCTTTTTATGATTTAATAGCATGAGTTAATCTTTCCAATTGTGAATAGAAGAGTGGTTCAATTGATGAACATAACAAATAAATGTTTGATTAGAAAGCTCTCTAATTCATTTCATGAAATATGATAAATGTCTATAGCTGCAGAGTGCTCTTGTTAAAGATAAATTTAAAAATGTATTTGATTTTGAAAATATGGATCGAAATAATATAGATCGCTACTTTGTAACGCACAAGTTTGTTTCGGGACAAAAAACTTTCGGTCGGCCAGTCTAGAAAGAATACACGTAATCTTTATATATATTCTTAGATATTATAAATTATGTTTTGCTACTGCATATTACTAATTCATATTTTATTATGTTAAATATGTGTCATATAAACTATTGTGCAGTGTTGAAGCTAAAATTCTAGCTATTAAATGCCAATATTATTTATATATTTCTATTTATTATCATATATGTAAAATTAATTATTTAGTATCAAAATACTAACTTAGTTGTTAAGGCCAAGTCATAACTATAACGGTTAAGACCAAGCAAAAAGTTCAACAGCCAACAAATGCATAGTCTGGATTGTTATACTTATCCAACCGCCTGAAAAATATGACTTTGAGTTTGCTGTCATCGGAAGTTGCCCTAATAAAATATAGCGGGAGCCCTTCCACAGTAGATATACCATTACATTAATATTTAATAATTTACTTAACTTATTTTATAAATTGACTTTATGCATTTTAGGAAATCATAAATATTTATCAGATTTAAATCATATTTAAATATATGCCTGGCTTCGTGTTTCGTACATTCTACAATATTATTATTAAATTAAATTTGATTGTAAAAATCGTTTGAAAAGAAAGATGTTTCATTAACATTTTTTTAATACGCCTTTGGGAGGTAGGAGCACTGACTCGGCTGGTGCTTCCACCCTTCAGTCAAGGGTCATTCGTTGTTTGCAAAAAAAACTCAACACGCAATTTTAAAGCAAACAAACAGCTTTCGCCTTCACATTGAACAACAAAAACCGGAGTGATTTAGCGTTACGGTCATTCGCCAACACAAAGGGCATTATTTGTTCAAGAGGGCGTATAGGTCGATTTTTACACGTCAACAAAGGATTGTAAACTTTTAGCGCCTCTAACCTAACCAGAGTTGATTCTATGGACTTACTAAGGACGTCAGAAATTCCGCAACGGCTCCCGAGCCGTGCGTTTTCGACTACTGCCTGTTTTACTCGATTTACACATAGCACACATGCGTCTCTCTCTCCCTCCTTTTTGAATTATTAAAAGTTTCTCTTTCTCTCACTCGCTGGCGAAATTCAATCAGTTTTACGAATCCGAGTAATGTTTATTGCGATACGCGTAACGCATTGAGTCGGGCTTTTGCTAAATTACCGAAACGCTATTTGCTCCAATTATGTAGTACAAAATTATATCTGAATAGCATCAGTGTACGCTTTATTTGTATTTAATCAAATATTATATGTAATTTGATTTAATATGTAATATAAATAAAAACTAGCACGAATTAAAAGGGTTTCAACAATGCATTGCTTCAAATTTTATTTTCCAGAAATATTGCGTTCATTAAATTGATATATTGATATATTATTTGTACGTATATAGAGAGTCGCGATCGCGTCCTTTATTCTAGTCCGTTGCGGCCAGGAGGTCAGCGCTTAAGAACGCTCATCTGGCACGAGTCATCCAGCTTCTTATTTTTGCTTAAGCTTGCAAAACACAATGATGTTGTTAGCGATAGCTACGAGGAGCTGGGAAAAGGATATGTGGGATGGTGCTCATCTATTTTATGCGTGCTCCATATTATTTTAATGTTTAGAGCCAATCATAGACCATCATAAACCTGTCAAGTTATTAAAAATAAAAATAAAAATTATTTCTAATTTTTTTGTTTTTCATTATTTCACTGAATGACATATTTTTTTATGTTTATTGCCATATGTGGTCTGAAATTGTCGTGTGAAAGTCAAATACGGTCGTTTTTATTATTATTATACTCGATTTACTTCCTGTTGATTTTGTCTGACCACCAAGGATTCACAGGTAGTTGACCTATTAATTAGGTTTGTGTGAGGAATCATGGGCCACCAACCGCTAACAGAAAGTTCATATAATGTTTGCTTAGGTCTCATTTTCTAAATACACATAAAAAAGCGACATGTTCCCTTACTACCACTTCACTTTTTAGTCGCGGTGGTTCCATTACTTCCAATATGCAATGTTGATATGCATTACAGTTTCAATAGAGCTTTTGTATAAACTTATTGTGTCACTGACGTCATACAATTATAGAACAAAATATACATTCTGTGTGTTATATACATTATAGAATAATAATATATTATTATGTTAAAATTAATCTCTCGGATATTTTGTTTATATCATGCAAACGATCAACCTTGACATTTAAACAAAAAAACTCAAACCATCCCCTATCTTTGTTTACACACAATTTTAACCTTTAAAATAAATCACCATGTATAAGTAAGTATAAGCGAAAGTAAACCTCCCCAAAGATGCGGGGGTGGGATTTTCGCCAAGTAGGAAGAAAAAAAAACACAAAAAAATAGCTAAAATATTAACGGGGCACGTAATGGAGTGCGCGCGACAAACGAACGAAATAATTTCGCCGCGCGTGAATAAATAACGGCGACAGGTGTGGGAGGGAAGGTGTTACGCTTTTTATGAAAAGATATCGCGCAGCAGCGTTAACGTGCCCGGAAAATTGCGTTATGCAAACGAGCGCGGCCAGGCGGGAACGGGTTAAGGGCTATTGCTCTTGCTACTGCCGCGAACGATCGTATTACGTTTTAACGTATGGAAATTTGCACCGAACGGTTTCATAAATAGAAATTGAGTATAGATGCTGCTCTTAATATGAGCTCTGAGATGATTTGTTAAAGGAGTATCTTACAAGCGTATTTATTTGTTTAAATTGAATGATAATTTATACTAAACTTGGTTAGTTAGATTGTGTAGAAAGGAACTATATATATATTAAAAGGCTGCTACTTTTGTAAATGCCAACTTAGATCATCGAAGTCTTGATGATTAAGTTGCAGAACGACACGAAATATACTACAATAAATAATGGTGCGCCATACTTAACAAGGACGCCGAATTATTTTGTCAATATATTTGTACCATATTAGCTGTAAAATAATGACGAAAAATTAATATAATTTTATAGTTGAAGTTAGTAAAATTCATAAAAAATCGCAATATATTGTTGGTCATTCAAATACTTTTGATCTTCCGAGAAAGTATGCATATTTTCAAACATCCTGCACCAACATCATTGAAAATGTTTTATATCTGAGTGTTTTCTTTTATTACTTAAGAAAAAATAAGGCGTGCTTAGGTGTTAAAATTATCCACACGATTTTTTGTCATTCCCAGACCCCTATTAAAATCTTCCAAAAAGTTTGCATATTAGGCATGAACCCGCCTTTATGCCTGCACTACACTCTCTGGAAGTTGTTACGACTTCGAGTAAGCAGCCGTAAATGACGTCCGGACGGCGTCTTCTGTCACGTACAGCCGGCATATTTGCGCGCGATCGAAAAATGAGCCAAATAATCGCACTTTTTAAATTGTCATATTATTAAAATTACGCTACTGATAATTATAAAAGTTTGTGTGTGCACTCACCAATGCAATATCAGTGAAAACTTTTCGGTCGTACATATTCAATTTACGCAAAATCTTTGTCGGCTTTTTCAAAATGCCATAAGGCATAAAAATGATACTTCAGAATACGAACACCACATCTGTGACTATCCTAGAATTTGTCGCCATCGATTCTAAATAAGAATTCGTTATGGTGTGACATTTATATAAACCGATCTAGGAAAATACATAAGGATATTCGAAACCATTTTTTTTAACAAAATCAAGTACCACTAATTATTTTTTAATTATTTAATTTTATATGAAAAAATATAATAACGATATCTGTTGGAAGAATACACTATCAAAAATATAATTAATCCCTTTTGGTGCCCTAAAATATTCAAAGATGTCAGTAAGAATCTGTTGAAGTCCCCGATAAGCATGTGGTATTATAACTTGACTACGTGACCACGATGCAGTGCTCGACATGCGTGTTGACATAGGACGCCTACGCGCATACTGAAATTGAACCGAGTTACTTGTTCTAACTCAGTTTGCGAAAAACCATATCATTACCTCTTTCACTGTCGTCACTTAACACGCGAGAGAGCAAAAGGGGAAGTATTTCACCGCTCGCGATCGAAAGAGCAGCTCCGACTTCGGTCCCTTTGTCTCGGAAATTAATGCCGACAATGTTCGGAAGCGCTCGAAGCTGGCCAAGTCAACTGAATTACCCCCACTTTACCTCACGTTCTCGGTAACCTCGGTCAACTTTCGAAAGATGTTAGAGCGAGCAGAACCGAACTCGACCGAAGAAACCCACTATATTCTCCGTCCTTGACCAACCTTGGCCAACTTCCAGAGAGTGTAGCGCAGGCATTACATATGCAGGATTATAAAAAGAGCAGTGATTATAAACCTTTTAAAAATATTAGTACAAATTTAATTTTATATAATAAAAAATCCTTTATAAAATTTCTCTAGAAAATGGAATTTTTTTAGTCTTGATTTGATTTGACATTTTTCTCGAGAAGTTCTCGAGAAATAATTCACAACAAAAAACACTACATAAAACATTTTTCGTTTTTGTGAGTATATAAATATATTATTCTGATCGATCATCACAGATTCGGTTTTCTTAAATTTTCCTAATCTCACGGATGAACAACGTGATAAATATTATAATTGAAATAAAATTGTTTATGCTAGAGTATTTAATTTATTTTATAATAATTAGTAAAGCAATAACAAATATTTAAACATATTACCTGCGATTGATTTTGTACGGCGTTTTTATTACATATATTTTTATTCGAAGTAATCTGAAAGACGCAAGTTGTTTATTTAAAATCTTTCTGTTGCACCTTAATCCCAAACTGGTACCATGGAAATGATTTGCGATTTATTAATAATAATATGTTTAATGAATTAAATTTGTATCAATAATAAATTTATAAAATGTATGAATTATTCACAATGACAGTTTATAACTTTAATCTTTTTCAACTTGACGTATTCTAAAATCGTTCTTCACAAACTGGATTTTCCGTGATTGCTCGAGTTTTCCACTCCCACGAGACTTTACCCCGTTGTTCTAATATTACCCAAGACGCTCGTCGCTTATGTATTTAGTATATTTCCAACACGTGTATTGTTTATGTTTGTATAAAACAGAATATCCAATGCACGCGTCGTATAATTTACAAGACACGATATATAATTGATCCATCGTTAACTAGTTGGATATAATCATTGTTATTCAATTTTTATGGCTCCTAATTATACTATGTATAAATTAATTTCGTTGCGCAAATTTGCAATTATAATACGGTTTTAAATTATTCCTATTCTTCCTTTTGCACATAAAGACTGATGATGCCATGACTTTTATTAAGAGGGTCGTTTTCCGAATGTTTGCAAACGACACTCGTAAGCCATCGATTCTAACCCTTTGCGGTCACGAGAAGAGTTCAAGACGTGTTCGTGCGATCTGTCATCAGGCCAAGGGGTCACACTTAGCAATATCTCAAAATGGAGCTGCGATGATTGTCCTTTGCCCTTAATGTATCTTCAGTTATTGATCACTACGAGGCAGAGCTTGATAAATAGCACACGTTTCCATGCAATAATTGAGTTACACGGTCACCTGTGTCGTCAAAGTGAAGCACGATATTAAAATTCTCTCCACTTATTATTATTCACATCTATATCAAATAAGTATCTTTATCATCGTAACACGAACCTCTTTCACCGAAACCGGAACTAAGAGAGTTCTCGTTAACGTTCGCTTCACGAGTAATATGAACCTACCGTTGCGAACTATAATACATATATACCGACTCCTTTTGTTAATCAAATATATTTGTCTGTGGGTAATCAATAGAGTTTGATTTCGGTCGCAAAGGTCGCTTTTAGACCTCGTGTTGAATTTTTATTCTGCACTTGTATATTTCTAGTCACTAGAGTTGCATTCGCGATAAGCGTTTGCACCGCCACGGCCATTTGGACTAAATACTGTCCTGTGCATACGAATTGGCTGCTTACAATATTGCATACGTGAGTCCAAAACGCCGACTTCGTTGCAGGCCAAAATAAGACGCTCCGTTTTTTATTGTCGGCTGTGAGGAAAATCCATAATAATCTCGGTCAAAAAGCCAAAACGGGCTAAGAAATGGAAGATCGTTTTTTTGACAGATCGTGAGCTTCCTGTCACAAATTACTATCACAAACCTCAGATCTTTTCTGCTATTTAGTTTACGTGGTTTGTATGCCAATTGCTGTGATATATTATATTTATGCAGTTAGAACAAGGAAGAGCTGTTTGATATATAATTTAAACCGATATACAGTCAGTATCGGCGGTTTCTCTTATTTCTGGTTCCTCGTGATCAGCTGATTCTTGATGCCTCCAATGAATGTGTTGCGAGTATTGGATAAAAAATTACGAATATATTCGTATTTTCTTTCTCTGTATTTACCGATATTAATTTATTTGATCGTTAAATATTTGAATTTCATAAAATATGCATAACTTAATACTGTGCGAATTACTGATCAAAAATAAAATGTTCAAATTTATTATTACACATTTTTTGATCAGGAACGTCATTTCAGCTTTCTCAAATCATCAGAATTAAGACGAACTGCGATTTAATTAATTCAGAAAAATTGATAAAACATTTTATGTATATAATTGTATATATATGTATATACAATAGCTAATAATAACGAATTTTATATAGTACATAAAGATAGGATCAGTATCAGCGTTTATTTTGGGCGTATTTGCATATATAAATAATTAGATATAAATTATTGAACTGATTTAAATGAAATCTTTGCGTCTTGATACAACAAATACAAAAACGTAACACTTCACGTTTTTAATGTAGTAAGCATTAAACAATAATATAGGATGGGCCTTTTAAACATTTTGCTTCCTTCAATGAACGAATTCTGCGAATTTCAGTCATAGTAGATACCGCTAAAAACATTCTATTCATGTTTTTCGAAAGCGTAACAGCACTCTTTTGTTCAGAATAAGCGTCTTATTGTCTCGCAATTCGAAACTCAATATAGCGTATGTAGGACCATTGATTTTGGAGCGGCAGTAGTCACTCGGGTGTATTGAAAGAAAAAACGATTGTTTTCAAATTTTGTTCAAAATAGTATAAACGAATATTTTTAAATCTATCCAGAAAATATTTTTAAAAATGCCATTTCAGTGAAATCATATCGGAATTCTTAGTAAAAATATAATTTATCTGGTAGGGGCTAGTAAAGTTATATAATTTAAACTTTTCCATACTTACATACTTATTATTATTTATTTACATACGATGTATAAATGGTTGTATTTTTCTCTAGTGAAGTCCAAATACATTTTCACTAGTAGATATATATTTTTACTAGTGAAAATATCAAAAAATCATTGGAGCAGTTTTCTTGGATTTCAAGAGAGCCTTCGAAACAATAGACAGAAAAATAATGTTAAAGAAATTGGAGAGTATAGGTATAAGTGATATAGTTTTAAGATGGTTTAATAATTACTTATATAAAAGAAAACAAAAAGTTAAAATAAATAATATATATTCTGAAGAGAAATTAGTGTCTTATGGAGTACCACAAGGGTCTAAATTGGGACCATTGTTATTTGTTTTGTATATTAATGATATAGTTAATAACGTGAAAAAATGTAAAATTCATCTATTTGCGGATGACACATTAATGTATTGCATAGGTGATCACATTAAAGAAATTGTAAATAATTTAAATAATGAATTAAGTATATTAGAAATATGGTTAAAGAATAATGTACTTAAATTAAATGAGAATAAAACTAAATGTATGTTTATTAATTATAAAAATGTGTTAGATAATAGTACCAAAATAGTAATAAATAACTCTAGTATAGAAATAGTGGATAATATAAAATATTTAGGGGTAATTGTTGATACAAAATTAAATTTTAAAGAACATTGTAATTACATATTGAAAAAAATTAGTAGAAAAATAGGTTTATTATCTAGATTAAGAAATATATTAAGTATAAATACAAAAAAAAATATTTACAATAGTATAATATTGCCCCATTTTAATTATTGTGCAACACTGTTAAATATGTTAAATAAATTAGATAAACAAATGTTGCAAAAATTACAAAATAGGGCAATGAGAGTAATCTTAAATAAAAATAGATTTACTAATTGTAAAAGTATGATTGATAGATTAGAATGGTTGAATGTTCAAGAAATATTGAGTATGAATGTTTTAGTATTTATATATAAGTTAGAAAATAATATGTTACCTGAATATTTTAATAAGTATTTAATAAGAAATAAAGATTTACATAAATATAATACTAGAAATAAAGAAAATTTAAAGATAATTAAGTATAAGAAAACGAGTACGGCTAGGGGAATTATGTACGGAGGTTTTGATTTATATAATAGTCTTCCAAGAGAAATCCGAAACAGCAAAAATATAACGGGTTTCATAAATGGAATAAAAAAACACCTTCGTACATATAGAAATAAATTATAATATTAAGACTTTATTATTGTATATTTTTATTTTTTCTTTCTGTTATGTATTTTTTATATATTTTTATATATGTTTACTAAATTTGTTAGATGTAAAGATTAGCTATTAAGCTAAATAAATAAATAAAATAAATAATAAATATTAATAAACCCTTCATTTGAACAAAATATTTATCATTTACAAAAAAAAAGCCAAGCGTAACAAAAAGCGTCATTAATAATCAGCTGTCAAATACAATCTACGCGTCCAGTTTGGCTGACAATTAACGAACAGCGCGAGAAATGTAAAGTATATTAATACTTGCCGCCGGTTTCTTCGCGCGAAACTCCCATAATTAAAGCTTTGCATTCACAATTCCGCGTTACACTCTCTCTACTGTTAGATAGATGCAGTTGGCGACTCATTAATATAAATATTTGTATTTAAAAATAATTTAAAAATACATACAACTGAATATTATTACCCTTTCATATCACACCTTATATGGTTTTTACCTTTACGTGTATAACAAATTCTTAAATTTATTTTAATGATATATTAATATTGCATTATACTTTGACTACCAATTCTTAGAAAATGAAACACTAAAATATTTTTCTGCAGCGTCTCTAGCCATAACCCACCTAATCCTTTTTCAATATTTTTGCTCTTCTTTTCATCGTATTTCGAGACGCCTTCGGATTTTCCTTTTTCGAGAAAAGTGCTTCCAGTTAAATGATATTTTTAACATACCTCAATGGGAGACGGCAGACAGAGCGCTTTCGATTATTTTATTTAAAGGACCACAAAGTATACAGGGTTGGTTCCTTTTGTATCGCACAGTTGAGGCGCTGGACGATACAAAAGGACTTCAATGGACACTCAATCAACGAACGGTAGTCTTTTTCTCTGCCCTTTCTCCTGTTAATTAATTCGGTTTTCCGTTATTTCCTATGGCCTCATAGATAAAGTGCTGCCTTGCAAAATTTCCACTATACACCGATTCGGTCACGTGGCAGTTAGCAATTGTACAGTTATAGTCTGCATATGGTCTGGAATCTTGCTTAGATGTAAATACAGACATGTGTTTATAATCATAGGTGTTACAGCTATCAATAAAAGTTTGATAGCATAGCACGATTACGCTATAAATGCATATACATACGCATGTACATTACACGTGTTTGTATTATTAATGTGATATTCAATAAAAATAAATTGAAAATAAAAATGTATAATATTACTTGGATCTCTAAGTTATCCTTTTTTGACATATGAGTCATTCCAGTCATTTTATTTGTTATATTTTATACAAACAATTGTGAGTTTACACTCTATGTTTGCGACTCTCAGTGAAGAGAGATACGAATGATATAAACAAAATTATAGTTAATTATTGTACTTACATATTATATTAATAATATTCCTTACACACGCACATTGAGTATTATAAAGCTATTTACACACAATGGAATTACAATTTCATCTCGTTTGCTTATAGATATAATTTTTCATTGCATTAACATTCGATTTGACACATATCCCACTTGATCCTTCGCACTCAACAAATAAACCATCACGTCAGCTCACCAAGAGTCATAATATTTACACAGCCGGTCAAAAAGGTACCAACGCGTTCAAAATGGCAAGCGCGTCTTCCAGGCTCAATTACGTTCATTATGACCGCACTAGACGCGTGCAAACATAAAGGGGTAACACGATTACTGCGGGGGAATTAAAAGACATTTGATATCGTGTAATGGCGACCGGTTACGCCCAAAGCCAACAAACGGACCGAGCCATTAATTTTGAACGAACGTTCGGTATCGGGTTAACTTTAACGGCTCGGGGACCAAGATACCGCGGTCCCGGGGGATTGCGTCGGGAGGAGCGCGCTTGTTATATTGTAAATAATAACGTGAAGCAATTGCTTAATTGTGACCCGAACGAGTGTCAATGTGTTGATTCCGGTTAACAATTTGAAACAATTGACAATTTGGATGGTCACTCTCTGTGATGGAATGGAATCTGAATCATGGTGCGAATGTGTCGTTATTATTAGATTGTGATGTCATCGATGATCGATGCGCTTTATTGGGCGATTGTGCGAAAAACTGGAAGTATATTTATATTAGTTAACATTTAGAGACTTCAAAATATCATGTTTAATATTACTAAGTAATTATTTATGACCTAAATATAGTAATAATGGCCCAGCTATTTACAATCGAACAAAAGTGCATTACAAAATACGAGAATAATCGTAATATTCGGGACACCCAAGAATTTTAAGGGCGACTCACAATAACTACGTAGACTTTTGGAAAGCATTAGATTTAATCACCTTAACCAAAACGTTACATTCTATCATAATCGAAAAGCGACTACAATGGTTTTGCTTATAAAGTTCCACCCGGAAGACATAATCGTGTTTTGTTAGCTTACAATAATTGTTGTACATTAATGAAATTTCACTTTTTTACTAATTTATTGTCCATGTGCTATAAAAATAGCACATATATAAAATCACAATAAAGCATCCCAATAAAATTTGACAACTATATTGCCGGTAAAAACAAAAATGCATAATATATATTAACATTAATATCATCTTGTTCGTTGAATTTTTTTGTTATGAAATTATGTATATATTATGTAGGTGCAAATTGTCTTAAGATGACAATTTTGTATTTTTGCTGATTAAAGTAGAAAAAATTAAAATTCAGGTAAAAAATTGACTCTTGTTGTTTTGATCCTTAACCATAGTACGACACAAAACTTTTTTTAATTACTCAAAAACTTTTTGCACGAATAAAAATATGCAGCCATTGTAAATCATTTAAAAATATTTCGTACAAATTTAATTTTTAACAAAAAATGGCTGCGATAATTTTCTCGAGATATATGCTGATTTTTGGTATGAAAATTTATAAAATACAAATTTCCGAGTTAATTCGGGCACAACCGAGAAGGGATTTTCAAGGATTTTCACACAGAATCTGCAAATATAACAATAAACATTAGAGATCGGATAAATGTCCACGGAGTCTTTCAAAAACAATCAATTACTACAAATATTCCATAAACTCTTATTTTTGTATGCTCCGAAATTTGTTTCAAAAAACATTCTTTGAATTATTGGACGTCCACCTTGAACCAGCTTTACCTAAAAAAGGTTATTTTGGGTGTGGAATTAGCTCTTAATGCGATGGGCTTTTAACCCTTTCACTGCGGATGTCTTTTATAGAAGTCATCAAAAAAATCGTCAGTTCTCATTGAGCACCTAAAGGAGCCATAAACCTTCAAGCCTAATAATATGGTTATTTAATATAATTTTAGACTGTAAATCACTTGAATTTATTGAATCATGATATTTAAAAAAATATGGCATGAATAGGGTTAATTTGTCTCGTTTCCTATTCATACAAACTTCCTTGAAGCAGTGTCCTGACTTTTGTGTTTATTTTTGTTTTTTATTATAAAGTTATTTGATAATATATGATTATATATTTTATAAGTTTTCTTTCGAAACATCCAGTCATCTCCGAATTGGTTCAACTCTGAATTCCAGAGGAAGAGGTTTTTAATGGTCTAAATTTGGGTCGGTTTTGGTTGAAGTTCATACGAACTTAGTAAGTTCAAGTTGAATTTCTTGATAAAATGGTAGTTCCATTGGAAATGTCGAGTGATCCTTGGTTGCCGTGTACCCGTATTTTTGTCAACGACCCTCCAAAAGAAAATTTGTTTTCTTTCCCTTTATAAAGGATTGAAATTGTTATGGTGCATTTACTTTTAAATTATAAGTTTTATGGTATTAAATATTTTAAACAAGTAATATAGGTTTTTTCGTTAAAAAGTCCATGGGTTTGTATGATTTTTGCATGTTGTCCCTAAATAAAAATCCATGTGCTTCCTAAGGGAAACAGCTTTATTTTGAAAAATTATTAACTTGATTAATAAAAGGTTGTTTTTATTTTAAATATTGCAACAATAGATCAATATGAAATTGAAAATAATAATTGCCAGAGGAGAATTATTTATATTAGTAATTTTCATTGATATTATTTGTCCCCAATAAATGGCCATGGGCTTAAGTGCTGTCCTTTGCGAATAACACTTGCATTTCTGACAGATGCTTTTATCTAAAGCCGTTTTACGTTAGGTATTTATTTCAGGTACCCGCCGGCTTTTATGACTTAATAGCGTAATTTTTAAATACTCACACCGGTGCATAAATTTGGCGAAAAGTTTTTTGAATGTTTAAGACCTGCCGATTCAATTCTTCCATTGTATGTAAAGTATGCCTTCTATCATTGTTCTGAAACTTATCTTTAGGAACGTAATTTCAGCTTTTTCTATGGGTGAGGGGGGCAAAAATTTTTCAATTAGTGATTGTTTTTTTTTAATATTTTGATTTCATTAAGATTCATAGTATTACATTAAATGACATGCATTTTTCTAGTCAAATTTTGATTTGAATTCACATCAAAAGCAATAAAATCGTGCCGTCGCCGTCGCACTGGAAACGTTCGGTTATCTAGCGTTAATTCTAAAACTTTTTATAGCAATAATACCGACTTACAATAAGTGAGAATCGAATAAAACAAATCTAAACCAAATTTTGACCAATAGGAGAGCGCAAAAACAATTATCCCTTTCCGCCGTCGCGTTCCCACTGCGACGGCGCAGACATTTTTAAGGAAGGGGGGCTCCCTGTTTATCTTTATTGAACTTGAGCATCTAAAGTCAGCTTGTGTGGTTTCTACCTTTCAGAAACTTTGTGGATCTGCAGAACATCATGGACGATGAGGTGTTCTGATGCATTATTATTTGGGTTTTTTCAAGATGATATACAATTACGCAAGGGCTATAGTGAAAGACATGCATCATCATATTATTCCTAGATTAAAACAGAACGCTGCTTCACTTTTGTGTAAGCCTTAATTTTTAGCGCATTTTAGGCCCTCTTTATAATGTTTTTTTCCTAGACTATGTGACGTCTACCCATTTCGATTCCTCCGATCGAAGGACCTAATGCTTTTCCACGTTATGTACTTGACATTGTTATGGTCTTCATACGCGAGTTTAATGCTCTTTTCGTCTTATGTCTGCGCACATTCGATCCTAGCTTACCGAAGAAGTCCTATAAGAGACGATTCGAAAAGTCGCGAGCTCAGATATTAACGAGCGTCGCCTCTAGAGACTTCGTTAAAATCTGATGTAAAGAGATTGTACGAATTTCGAAAACCTATCCTATGTTATTTAATGTGTGTACAGTTTCACACGGCTGCTTCTTTGATCTGTAAAAATATTTTGTATATGATACTTTTAAAAATGGTAATGCCTAATGTTGTAAATTAACATTCAGAACAATTTGTAAGTAAACTTGCATTAGCAAACGGCGAAAAACTGTCAATAAATTCGCGAGAAATAAAAATAAGGAAAGTTTAGGACTCTTTCATGCGGCTAAGTGCTACGAGAAAGTTTCTCGCTATCAACGTAATAAAAAAGGTGCTTTCGATGAGGGGCTGAGATATTTTTATTATGCTGAAACACGGATAGTTTCAAAATATCCTTTTTGAATAGTACGAAATAACCGATTTTATATCTACTCGAGTATATTTGAGATGTCTGGTATCAACTCGAGTGCCACTTGTATTTTGTATGTAAATATCAAGCACTTATATTTCACCCTAATGTATATTATAAGACAGTCCGTTCTTTTTTTAACTTGGTAAATAGGATAGATCATTCTATTAACATCGATTATTTTATTCACTGGGTGTGGCGCTAAAGCCTTAAACACCACGCAGAAGTAGTTGTGGTCTTCCAGAGGGTCTTAAGCGGTGCTAAACAATTGTTACTTAGTTACTAAGTATATATCAACAACCAGTGGTCTAAGTCGGTGACAAATACCCGAAAGAGTGTTTTTTTTTATTATTTTTATAGCTTCTGGGAGATTTATTATCATGTTTTATTTTAATACATACCAGATATTCTCTATGGGCTGAAAATAGCTCATTATTAAAAAAAAAATGAATATATACGATCTGCATCGGAGGATAATTGCGACGTTTTATTTGTTCCGTTTTTTCCTTGGACATAACGTAGGCTATTGTAATGGTTCGTTCAGTTACACTCTTGTCACGTTCATCCTTATTATGTCGTGGTTACGGTGATTAAGTGCGCGAGCTTATTTAATATACCAGACATAAGAACCCCTAAATTTTAAATTAGTTTTAATTATACCTGCTGCCGAAAAGTCTACAACTCGGTATGCTCAAAATATATTACCATAATAAATTACGAATGCTAAATTTATTAGAGAATAACTAGCCATTGAAAAAGTCCAAAGCAGCACAATAATAAATCGGAAATATGAGTAATTTCTGGAATTTCGTTTCATTATTTTGATTGTTTATTAGTTATTATGACTATGGCAATTATTATAAATAACGAAAATAAGAAGATAAATTTCGCAAAGGGCACAATTAGGTAAATGAAGAAAAAAGACCAGAGTCAGTTTTTGGTGTTTTTAGAAATTAATAATTTTAAAATATTCCACTACAAATATAAATAAATAATTTACGTATAGTTGGACAAGCATTTGAATAACGAATATATGTATTCGAATAATCAGATATGTTTCTTAGTGATAATTCCTAATTGAGGGTCTAGTAAACGTCATTAGCTCACGTTTTAGAAAATCTGTAGCAATCTATATTTTTAGTGGTTCTCAATGTAAAATTTCTTACAAAATTATGAGAGAAATACTAATTAGACTGTCTAATAATTCGCATTGTCTTGATATGAGCTTTTACAGTCCAGTATTTTTTCATATAGTAGCTAAACCTACTTTTAGTTCCAGCTTTGCATCCACAATAAGATTTGTTAATAATTAAATCTTCTCATATTTATAGTGATGATGACAAATTGAGAACATGGGGAAACGTGCCAGTACATCATTTTACGTAACATGTGGTGTAAATACATATGAAATTATGGACTGATATTCGGTTTAAAGCTTTGAAGTGTCAGCTGGCTGCACTTTAGACACTTGATTTAATGCAGCACCTTGAGGTGAACCACGCCATTATGCCTCGGCACGCCTTTGCCTATCTATACACAGCTTCCTGAATTCAGCACACGTTTCACACACAACTCGACTTAGTCCGAACGAAGCCATTGAACGCATCGGAAAATCCCGGAAAATAACGGATTGCACGGATTAAACGACATAAGCGCAGGGGCTTCCGTGATCGGAACGAAAGAGTGCGCCTTTTGTTGTCTCGCGTTTCGCTTCGATCGCATAAATATGTATGAACGGTTTTTGGCTTTGGCAAAGTTTGGACTTTGTTTCGAATTCATAAATTCGACGGAATTCGTAATTAGGCGACACTGCGAAACTGTGCTTAATATAATAGCTTCTCGGCACTGTGCGCCAGATGATGCTCGCTTAAATTTGTTGCGGGGCTTTTATCCGAAGAATGTTGTAGAAAACTCGTTATTTTTTGTCATTCAGTATCCTTGTATTCTCAGCTATGTATAAATATGAACGAATTTGATTAAAATTTTTGCGGTATTCAAAGCTTTGTTTGTTGCGGCTGATACCCGATCGCTGCATGGCGTAAAAACGCGAGCGTTGGCGTTTGCAAAAAATATGATAAAACATAGTCTGCTATTCAGTTCGATAGTCTGTTTTTTACTCATATATGACTTCATAAATATTTTAGGGATTCGCCATTGTTAACCGATTTTCGGCCATTGTGCTGCGAATAATAGAATACGTTTCGAGAGGGCCTCATTTATGTCTATAGGTAACGGTTTAATTCATAGATTATATATAAAAAATATGCAGGCCTGCCGAGAGGGGGGGAGGGTTACAACTTCCCAGGGCCTGACTCTAGAAAAAAATCATAGCAAGCATATATGTATAAACGAAGTAAAAACCGACCTCAAATAATGAATCTGAACAATTGTTTGAAATGGATGTACTGATATATTTCAACCCTTTTTATACATACAAAAAGGAGAGGAACATTGCCTTCAAAAGCACCCACTTTCTAGCTAGTACTTTCACAATAAACATTATTATTTAAAGGGACAGATTGTAGTTTTTAAACGCGACTGCTTTTGTGTTGAAATTTATTTGAAATTATTGTTGACTTTATTGCTTTTTGAACGTTTAAAAAATATTAGACATGAGAGGAAATATTTAATAAATGTAAATTAGTAGCAGTAAATTTAGGAAGAAGCAAAGAAATAACAAAAAATCAACAAGAGCACCAGCTGAAGACAACTCGGTTTAATGCAGAAAAATAAATAAATAATACATTAAATTTCATGTGGTTATTTATAAAAAAAATACAATCGAATCTATCCTGAAAATATTTTTAAAAATATACTATTTCATTGAAATCATATCGAAATACATTTTCACTAGTAGATATATATTTATCTGGCAAGTCTTGTAAAATTATATGATTTCAACTTTTCTATATCTAGTAATATAGAGTACGCTCGGGATAAGGATGCCGGTTTGTTATTGTGTGCGTGTACATGTATATGAGAGGGAGAAGCGATGTAGCGTGTACATCGTTGTCTCGCTTTCTCTTTTAAGGACAGTCGCTGATTCGTCAACGCTGGTATTCGTCATTAAAGTGCAGTGTGGCACAAAAGTTCGATCTTCTCTAGTGATTTATTTTAAATAATTTTGTGTTGATATTGGTTCAACCCAGATATGCCCACTGTCCCATAGGTAGGTCACTAAACTCGTGCCACTGTTTTTTTTATTTATAAATGAAATTTTAAGAGAACAAAATTTCTTGGGCATATCTGGGTTAATTGATATCAAGGCTTCAAATATACACTGTAAGTTATTCGTTCTCTTACCCGTGGATTAAATTTTTTTTTTTTATTTTTCCATTTATCCGTACGTTGTTGGTTTTTTTACACTATTCTCTGTAAGGCTTAAAAAAGCTATTATTCTTATCGTTGCGCCAATGATATTTTTTTACTGTATTCAATAGATTCTAATGATTTAATAGAGTCGTCGAGCCATTAAACAATCTGCGAATAATTTCTTTCCCCATTTTATATCTTTTTGCTTTTGAAGAATAGCTAAGGACTTCATTATTTTTTTGACTAGTGAAAGATTTTGAATTTTGCAAATATTTAATTAATGACATCAATGTCTGGTTTCTTCGATTATATAATATATTCTTAATTGTCCGTTGAAATTTCCAACTTAACTCAGATGTATGTATGTTAAATAAACATATATTTTCTTTTAAAATAAAAAAAATAAATATTCTGAGCGAAATTGTTTTGAGCCACACAGTTCACGCACACAATAACAATACCGAAATCCTTATCCCGAGCGTACTCTACATATTTATATAATTATCATTATTTGTTTACATCCGATGTATAAATGTTACAGTGAATATGAATTTTTTGGTAAAGTTATATTTTCATTAGTGAAGTCCAAATACATTTTCACTAGTAGATATATATTTCTACTAGCGAAAATATAATTTAACTGATAGGCGCTATCATCTATGTAGCTCAATTTGACAGTTGCTGTTCAAACCCAAACCTAACCTAATAAAAGTTCTAGAACTAATTATAGTTTTAGAACTTTCATTAGGTCAAGTCCAAGATACTATCAAAATCAACTCATCTCTGAAATAAAAATAGGCGGAAGAATAAGTACAGACAGACATCGCATCTCACATATTATTCCACCGTTTGTCTGCATTTCGATATTACACTATGTTTTAAAAATATGATAGCTATTCATACCGATATTATTACTATTTACTTATAATATAAGAAAGCTGATCAAAGTATATTTAAACCGAATTTTGGTCAATAGGAGAGCGCAAAAATAATTATCACTTCTCAGAAGGCAAAAATTCACGTCAAAAGCAATAAAATCGTGTCGGAGCCGTCGCAGTGGGAACGCTCGGTAACGAGCGTTCCCACTGCGACGGCGACGGCACGATTTTATTGCTTTTGACGTGGATTTTTGTCTTCTGAGAAGGGATAATTGTTTTTTGCGCTCTCCTATTGGGCAAAGTTCGGTTTAAATGTGCTTTATTCGATTCTCACTCGTAATATTGCTATAAAAAGT
Organism: Plectrocnemia conspersa; assembly: GCF_051122295.1. Lineage (NCBI taxonomy): Eukaryota > Metazoa > Arthropoda > Insecta > Trichoptera > Polycentropodidae > Plectrocnemia > Plectrocnemia conspersa. The sequence goes on along the minus strand of NW_028277167.1, from coordinate 4,722,637 downwards.
CAGTTTCACAGCAATGGCACAATTTTATTGCTTTTGACCTGGACTGGAAGTTCACTATATGGCAACACTGAGCAGCAAATAAAACACGACTAATTATCAATAAGATATTTTTAATGCTTAATTAAAATATTTCAGAAAATATGTCACAACGGTGGCTAATTTTTATATTTATTTGTAGCATAGAAATGGCTAACTCGTACCTATATTACGATGTTAAAAAATATATAAAATACCATTTTTATCATGAGGCCCGGAATCATTGTTTTCCCAGGGCCCGGGTTCGCTATGTATAATACATACATAGTTCATCGAGATACAGCTACAAAGCATCTCTTAAATTCCACATTTTGTATGACTGAAATCGACGACTCTTTGCAGAACATTTCTTATTCTATAATAATTCAGAATTCAGAGGCCCGGAATCATTGTTTTTCCAGGCCCTGGTCATATGGACCTTCAATATGTGTAAATTTAGATAAGCAATACATTGATACAATTGTGTTAAAATATAATAAAACTACATATCATGGTGTCATATATGTTAAATGAAATTTAAGTATACTATATTTATAAAAAATAATAATTGTTCTTTCAAAAATAAAATCTGTTTAATCGATTATAAAAGTGTAATAAAATACACATACATAACTTCTTGGCATAATGTTAATTAATTTTATTATAATTCCAACACAATTGTTTACTCTAACTTAAATAAATAAGCAGACTTGCTTCTTCTATATACATTATGTTAAAACCGTGAATTAATTAAAACAAATTCAATTAACGCTAGCTGCTTGTGAAGCACTTTGTAGTACAATATTTTTTCATCATAAAAAAGTATTATATATATACATAAAAACACGTTTTTTATATGAAACTAACTAATCTCTAAAGAACAATATCGAATGCCAGTTTTGTAGATGCTTGATAGAACATGTATATTATTATTATTATTAAAAATATATGATGTATTGATTTTCCTTCTCGTCTATACGAAGAAGAAAAGTTTAGATTAACGCTTTATTACCGTTTTGCGGAGGCGTCGTGGTCCTCAGACACCTTCCGGCGAATACTTGCTTCCACTTCCTACTTCTTAACTTCCAAGTGTTGGCCGCGTGGGATCTGTGCGAGTTTATTGAACCAGAAACGGACGGAATCGCTGCACATATCCTAGGTGTATAAAGAGCACACTCGCTGTAGTAATTTTGCTTTGTTTTAACGACGGAACTTGGTGTGCCCCGTGACTGCCGTTAGAGACGTCACGAAGTCCCCGAGGTCCGATAAGTTCCCCTGACCGTGTGTGGTGTGCTTTAAGTGTGAAGTAGATGTATAAGATAACACATATACACTTCACTCCCGGCTCGTTAATCATGCCTTGTTTTCAAGTTAAATCATCGTCGATCACTGTCTGACATCCTACATATGTGTGTATTATAATAGAGCTGTCTCGAAGACGTTATCGTGTTCCTATTTATTTTCTCTATCGTTGGTCTTTGTCTCTAAACGTAAAGCCTCTCTTTCGAGTTCCTTTATGACAGTTGAATCTTTCACTTTTTGACAAACAAATGCTTCTCCAATGAACTTATACTTTGTCTGAAAAATAACGTTAAACCGTTATTACATTGTGCATACCGACTAACCGTATACCAATTATCGATTCGTCTCGTAATTACTATGCAGCATGCCGGGGGTGATCACTTTTGCACCAGACGCTTAATTTGTTAGTAGCAAATGTTGTAATTTAAATTGCTGCAAGTTTATGTTTTAACGAATATCTACAAGTATTAATCAACAGACTGAAAGTCTGTGAATCGATGACATATATATAATTAAATATAAATTAATATGTGTATTTTTATTTATAATTAATATATATCTGGTTTTAAATAATAACGCTTTTTTATACAAAAAAAATCGAGTTTGCTGCCGTTTCTCGAACTCGCAGCCTCTTTGTTACGATTCAAGACCTTACGGACTACACTATTCAGATCTTAATACATTGAAATATCTTTGTAACGAAATCTTAAATTTGTCCCCGAAAAAAATCATACAAAATCATTATAACGAATACTGATATCAGTATAACGAAATATTTTGATCCGAATTTAAGAATGACGTTACAACTTGACACAATTTTTCGCTGAATTCAGTTCGTCTTTGACTTGGCGTGTGTCGCATATGTTCACAAACGACATTCAAAGTGTTTCGACGACCCTCAAACTTTTTTTCAACAAATTCATTACAGTATCCTTAAAATGGATAAAAAACGATCTGTCAATCTTGTAAGTGGCTATTTTTATGCTGTAGTAATAGGGTAATTAAAAATAAAATAAAATAAAAATATATCATCTTCCTTACATTCAATATAACGTATTTTTTTCTTCGGACCCGTGGGATTCGCTATACTGAGATTTCACTGTATATATTTTTGTATAAGAAACATATTGATCTATATTTCGGGTCAATTATTATGCATGTAAGTTATATTATATTGTAGTCAATAATTAAAATATAAAAGAAAGCGAAATATGGTACAATCATTTAAAAAAATAATTGTTATAAAATACAAGTAGTTTTTTATAGATTGAACCATTTTGACTATCATTGAAAATCCTAAATATTAATGTCTAATTTCAACCATTAAATTTTAAAATAGATTAAAAAAATCTGAACCAAGCAAAAATAACATTTAAAACCCAAAAAGTTGAGGGTCCGGTATTCGTACACTCGCTAGCTTCGGTACCTCACTACAGTGAGGTACCGACAGCTAGTTATTATAATTCTGATTAAAATATTTAATTAACGGTCACTTATCTTCACATGACATTTGCTGTCGTTATTTTTTGCAAAATTGGCAAAATCTTTTTGTATGATTTATATAGCATTTACATGAAACCATAAACTTTTGTCTCGTTTCGATAGCGAACGAATCCACAACAAAAACTAAATATTAAAATCATTCTTAACTCATTGATCCTTGCATTTTTATTTTTTTATTGAATATTCGACAAAGTAAGAACGAAATCTTTGCTTATCGTAATTTCTATAGTGAGTCATAAAATTTTTTTTATCAAGCGTTTTTCAGTAATCCCTGTCCCTTTTCTCACTAACTTCTGTGAATTCAGCAGATTTTAACCATTGCTTGTTTACAAGTATTCGTATAAATTTATTTTTCTAACAAAAAAATATTTTATGAGAATTGTGCATTCGACCATTCGAAGAACCGAGTTGTTTTGATTTTTAGTCCGCTACATGCTACATTTACGGAGGAGATAAAATTTATACGCCACACTTTTCAAAATAAGCTGAAGTTATGTTGATGATATAAAAAATAATATTTTTTTATATTAAGATAAATACACCATTATAATAAAAATAAACATTTATTATTTCTATCTACAATGTTGAAATAACACTACTCATAGAATAACATTCAGTATTTTATTAAAAAAAACTAGGATTATTTTTATATACACTCGTAATTCCTTAACTTATAAATTTAAAGATCGTATTAATTTTTAATTTTTAATTATTGACGAGAAAAGCTAAAGAATAGTCGACCATAATTGAATTAGTTATTACGTTGACAAATATAGGCGAAATATGTCTCTTTATATGATAAAATCTAATCAAGCTTACTCGTATTCATTATTTTAAAGTTCCTATCGTGCTTGATTAAAAATATGCAATTTTCTAATTATTTCCATTTTTTTACTTCTTCAAACTTGTATATTAGCTATGAACGCAATCAAAAGCTTAATACCTTTTCTTGTATCACCTTTAATTTTTGATTGAAATAAGTTAAACTCAAATAATATTTTTTTTATTCATTGATATTAATTTTTACGTGGGTTCAAGTTTTTAAGCAATTTTTATTTATAAAAATGCGGTATTATTAAAAACCGGTTCCAGTTGCAAAGTGACATGTATTAATTATAAATTATAATGCACCTAATAATTTATAATCCTAAGATCTGGTGATTTTAATACTTACTTTTTTCTGGACTTGAACTGAAAATTATTCTGTGTTGATTCGGGGTAAGCTCCACTGGGTGCGAGTTCGGGATTAAATCAAAAGCAAAGTGGTAGTTTAAGTGATACTTGATCAGTCAAATTATATCAGCGTTCTGGCGTATATACGATCAGGGAAATGGGACTTGATACACAATCCTGCTCTTCCCGACTCCTTGACCAATCTCAAATAATTTGCATTGATGAAGTGAAAATTCCAACAAATAAATCTTTGCCATCTGTACATACACTTATATAAAATAGACCACAAGCCACGAAAGTGTCATAATATTAATGCTTAGAATTAATTATACAGTATATATTAATATAGGAAAATAATATATAAGTCGTTTTATATACCTAATGTGTTTACTAGAACACTTCTTAGTGTTTCAGTTTCTAGTATTTTGGTCCGAATATTATTCTTTTGATTGTCTTTTCCTTGAGATAACTCCAAAAAAATAAATCACTGTCCCTTTTTGAATAAGCTGTTGCTCCGTCCTGTGGGAAATACATGTCATGTTTTCGATAATATACCGATTCATCTTCAGTAACGTTAAGAAAGTTGAAATAAAAAGGTCCAATCACTTATTTTGACGTCATGACACACCATTAAATTTCCCTAAATTTTCCTGTTGCTCAGAACAACCAATAAAAGTATGTATTTATCATGATTACAATTTTCCCAAATTTTGCAGTATGATCAATATAATAATTATTGTTTTAGATATTTCATAACATTTGTAAAATAATTATGTTATTTTTAAGTAATTATAGTCGCTCATTTTTTAACATATCCTTACTCAGCGGAATTCTCAAATGCCTGCACTACACTCTCTGGAAGCTGGTTAAGGTTGACCAAGAACGGAGAATATAGTGGGTTACTTCGGTCGAGTTCGGTTCTGCCCGCTCTAAAATCTCTCGGAAGTTGTCCGAGCTAACCGAGAACGGGAGGTAAAGTGGGGGTAATTCAGTCGACTTGGCCAGCTTCGAGCGCTTCTAAACATTGTCGGCAAACGGGCCGAAGTCAAAGGATGGTTTTTCGCAAACTGAGATAGAACGAGTAACTCGGTTCAAATTCAGTATGCGCGTAGGCGTCCTAGGGTCAACACGAATGACGAGCGCTGCACCGTGGTTACGTGGTCAAGTTATAATACCACATGCTTATTGGAGACTACAACAGACTCTTACTAACATCTTTGAATGTTTTAGGGCACCAAAAGGGATTAATTATATTTTTGATAGTATATTATTTTAACAGATATCGTTATTATACTTTTTTCATATAAAATTAAATAATTAAAAAATAATTAGTGGTACTTGATTTTGTTAAAAAAATCGTTTTGAATATCCCTATGTATTTTCCTAGATCGGCTTATATAAATGTCTCACCATAAGGAATTCTTATTTAGAATCGATGGCGACAAATTCTAGGATAGTCACAGATGTAGTGATCGTATTCTGAACTATATTTTTTATGCCTTATGGCATTTTGCAAAAGCCGACAAAGATTTTGCGTAAATTTAATATTTACGACCGAAAAGTTTTCACTGATATTGTATTGGTGAGTGCCCACACAAACTTAATAAAATGACAATTTAAAAATTGCGATTATTTGGTACATTTTTCGATCGCGCGCAAATATGACAGAATCCGCCGTCCGGACGTCATTCACGGCCTCCGTCCGGACGGCATATGAAATATGCGACGGTGTGGTCGCTTACTCGAAGTCGTAGATCTCGGCCGACTTCAGTTTTAACTTCGGTTCGGACAACTTCCAGAGAATGTAGTGCAGGCATTACATTTTAATAGAAGTTATTTTTATTAGTTCCAGAAGCGTCGTCAATGTCATATCATAAAGCATTGTTTATGCTCGGATTCATTATGCGGAGCGCGTATCACTATTTATTTGTTATTTGGATTTTATACGATTCGCTAGTTTGTGGCGTCCTCGAATGTGGCTCCATTGTCTGGAATTCCAGCAAAGCATAGAACTCCTTGTTGTTAGAGAGAAATCAAAGAAAATTTCTCAGATATCGCTACAATAAATCTCTTTGCTTAAAAGTAAAATAAAATAATTTATTTACTTATATAATATAATTTTTATTTCTCGCACTAAAAGGTACAACCTTACGAAAATATTTTCGTAAGGAATGTAAGATTTCCCATGTGTTTCATAGACATTTTATAGCAGAATATTCACTTGCGCCTATCGTGTAATTATATTTTCGCTAGTGTAAATATATTTGGACTTCACTAGTGAATATATAACTATAATATATATAATATTTATACATTGCATGTAAATAAATAATGATAAGTATGTAAATGTATGTATATTTAAATAATATAATTTTACTAGCACATGCAAGATACATTATATTTTCATTGGTAAAAATATATATATCTACCGGTGAAAATGTATTCCGATATGATTTCACTGAAATGACATTTAAAAAAATAATTTCGGAATATATTCGAGACTTTAGATTTTTTCCGGGATAGCCCTAGAATTTCTGGCTTAGAATCAGGGACAACATATCAGATTTTTCCAGGGAGGGGGGGGGGTAAAAGTTGGCAAATCAGTAGTCGTTTTTTAATATTTAGATTTCATTAAAAAATCATAGTATTTCATTTTTCTGACCAAATTCAAGAAGATCTAAAAGTAATTTCGAATATCGTTTTATAATTATCTCCTATTATAAGAAAATGCGTGATCTGACGAATTTAACATCGCGACCCACAACTTTGGAGACCGTTGCACTACACAATCACTCCATCACTCTCGCGTCGCCGTTGTCTAGTTTGAGACGCTTTCATTTAAATTTCCCCGATGAGTTTTTCAATTTGGCAACAGAAGGTGGACGTTTTGCGTCAAGTCAGCAGGCGGTCCTGTCAGCGCGCGTGATTCATGGTCCATATCACCGTAGATGGGACATCCGACCGAGTGTTACTGATTGCTACCGTCGCACGGTTAAATTTAACTGCCCGGTGTTTACAGTGCTCGGTCAAAAGCCGAAAAGTATCCACGTGTGGTCCCGATGATGTATGTATACGATAACTTCCGATTGTGCCTATTTTGGGTCGCTTTATTGCCGGTATTTAACTGTGCGTTTTAACTGCACTCGCGATACGATAGCGGCGCAATAATTCTCCCTCGTTTAGCTATCGAAGTTTGTTTTCCTCGCAGAGCAAATATGCGACATATCATAGTACATATACGACCCATGGCATGTTTCTGTATTTACTGCGTGTATATTGACGTTGCACGCCCTATTTATTACATTTGTTATGTGCCAAGGATGGCTATATATGATATTAATACAATTTTTCTTTGTAATATAAGTTTTTCACAGAACACAGTATAATATTAATAATATTTGTTCAAAGCATATATTGTGTTCGATGGAAACGTAATCTATTATACCAAATAGCTAGAAATTTAATTTTTTCATTACAACTTCGGTGAATCTGTTACAGAAATGCTTAGAAGGATAACATGTATATTATATATTATTGTACCATGATTTAGTACATAAATATATTAGCCATCCCTGCTCAAAATATATCGTGATTAAACATTATTATCCATTGAATCTAGGGCATGTTTTTAATGATGGTAGTTGACAATAATTATAGAAAGTATCAAGTTTTATAAAACGGCTTTTAAAATATTCTATACTGATTTCATTGCACAACTGTATAAAAATGTATGCAATAATAAAATTAGTTCGTATTTGTATTTTCTTTCTGTGTATCTAATAATATTTTATGTTGTGAAAGTCGAATAATAAGTAAAATAAATTATTAAAACATTAAAGGTGCTTTTTTTTAGATATATAGAACTTTAAAATGAAATAAAACACATGAAAATCGTGCTAATTAATTCCTATGGTACTTACTTTATTGTAAAGATAAGTTATGCCATTAGTGTTTAAATATGATTTCGAGCATATGGGCACCGCGACTAGATCGAATAAAGTCCAATTTTCGAGCAGCTGGGGCCGTATATCGGCAATAACGCGGCGAATGTTGGCTTCCAATTCGTCCATCGTTTCTGGTTTATCGGCGTAGACTAGCGACTCCACATATCCCCACAGAAAAGAATCTAAAGGTGTTAAATCACACGATTTTGGAGGCCAATTCACAGGTCCATTACGCGAAATTATGCGTTTCAATTCTTGCACGAGCTTGTAAGCTCGTAAACCAAAAACTTTCTGCAAAATCTTACATAAAGTGAATGGACACAGCTCCAATCGCGAATCGACTCATTCGAGTCTTACTCAATACTACGCTCCACAGCAGAAACATCTTATTCGGTGCGCACTGTACGACGTCTCTGCGGATGCGTGTTATCAATTAGAATATGCGTGGTGCATAAACGATCCATGGTTATTCAAATTACTTGCTCGGATAAAATGGAATTTAACCATGATTTTCGAAATAAATTTGCACAATTTATAAGCGTTGTTCTGGTTTAAGTCTATTCATGGTGAAATGGCAAACAGCTGTCAAATTGGCTGTCGCTGAAAAAAGTGTTGCCAATTAGAAAAAAAACACCCTTTACTAATACAAAAAGTAGTTAAATAAATTAACGCAATAAAACGTTGATTTTTTTTATAATTTACTAGTTATGGAAAAATACGTACAATTAACTCACTTTCATGTGTATACTAACAAATTAACAAATGTGTATAATATAATCCACTACAAAAAGGGTTAAAACTTATTATATATTATAATGTTCTATATTAATTATAAAAAATATTAAAATTAAACCTTTCTTTGTCAAATAAAATATTAAATTCCAAAAAAATAAAACAATTATTTTTCACAAAGTAATTATTTGTTCAAGGTTTTATTAAACTGACGACTTAATGCAATTAATAATGTTATATAAAAAATACGAAGAAAAGCTGTTAAAATATTTTCAAAGTAAAACAGGTCGTCCAATTAAGACAGCGGCCTTTATTTCGTTTTTTATAAATATATTTTTTTATAGTTAATGAATATTTGTCGATATTGCTCGTGAAATTGTGTGTATTGCTTTGAATAGATTTTTTCTATTGATATTAATTTGAGTTGTGTATACAGAGGAGTGAAGTTGATTAAAAAATATTCGACTCACGTTCATGCCAAATATAAAGCACATTATCGCCCCATGTTCTGTTTAACAACATCGGATGTTTTATAGTTAATTTTTTACGCATGCTTTAAATTTCTGATGTAATAATCTCGTCTGGATTAAAAAACGATCTATGAATATTTCCCCCAGAATAACACCATACTGTTAACCATATTTTTTGCGGGTGCAAACTAAGAGCCAGGTGTGATCATTTGCTCCCCCCCCCCCCCATTAAATTTGTCCAGAAAAAATCATTTAATGAAATAATAAGGATTTTAATAAAATCGAAATATTAAAAAAACGTCTACTGACTGACCAACTTTTGCTCCCCCCCTCCTAGAAAAACTGTAATGACGTATCTAACTAAACCGGAATCTGTTCCGAAAATATTTTTAAAATACATAATTTCAGTGAAATCATATTGAAATATGTTTTCACCCGTAAATATATATTTTTACCAGTAATAATATAATTTATCTGGTAGGTGCTAGTACAATTATATGATTCCAACTTTTCTATATGTTGTAATATATATATATATTTACGTACTAATCATTGTTTTTTGCATGCGATGTATAAATGTTACAGTGACTGTGTATTTTTCGGTGAAGTTATATTTTTATTAGTGTAGTTCAAATACATTCTTACCATTATAAATATATACATATATAATTCTACTAGTGAAAATATAATTTAACTGATGGGCGCTAGTGAAATTATATGCTGATCTAAAATGTCTATGAAACTCAATTTGAGTTGCGAAACGTCCATTTGCTGTTCAAACCCAAACCTAACCTAATGAAAGTTCTAAAACTAATTATGTACAGTTGTACAATTTTCATTAGATCAAGTCCAAAATAGAAACTGAGCTGTATTCATAATTACTTGGTGACTCCAACAAACAATCTGCAACAAACAAATTTTCTTCCATAAACGTGTCTTCCCTTTGATCAGCCATTTAAAAAATGCATAAAAACACAGACAACACAAAATTTTAAACCGATGTTTTTTTTGCTCGCACCAATAAAAAATTCTCTATATTGTTGATCATTCGTTTTATGAAAACATTGTGTTGCGTAAAACAAAAGTAAAAAATCGCATAACGTTTGTAAAGGATTTTTTAATATTTTATTTTTTATACATAAAAAAATGTAAAATATTTCTATAAATAGAAATGTCAATAAATAAATGAGAGTGTCTTTAAAAACGAAATGAATGAGTTTTTGATCATTGATAATAGAATTGCTTTATGAGGGTTTATACTTGCAGGGATGATTGTCAAAGGATCGCTTCATGACGTGTCACTTCAAATAAAAATGGGTGGAAAGTTGATGGGCGAATATCAAAATACTCAGATCTCCGTTCATTGTCCTTGTTGCGGCTGCCTTTGAGTGTCGTATTTTCGTTTGTAATCTACTTTATCTTGTAAGTGTAATTGACAAATTCCGAGTGTCATTTTTCTCATTTACAGATTTCTCTGTTATTATTAGGCCAGTATATACGCGTTTTAGTGTTAATTGAGAGAATGTTTTTTTATGGCAGTGAGCTTAAAAGACGCTTCTTTGATACCTGTGCGTAAATAAAACACGTTTTAGTCTTTATGACTTCCTTGACGGGCTAATAGATTGAATAGTGTAAGTGTAGTTTCTTAACATATACATCATTTTCCATACTGAGTGGATCTATTATTTTTTTAACATATTTTTCATGATGTGCTTCAAGTGTTAGTTAAAAAAATTTGTCCCTTAATCCACTTGAGCTGATAGGAGTATAAAAGTAATATTAAAAATTACGTTTCGAGGACTCAAATCTCACACGAAATCTATTATATCAATGGTCTCCTAATCTTACAAATGAATAAGAGACAGATTATGTTATACGACTTTCGATCGATACAAATTATTGATATATTGTGTGATAACAACCGCATACTGTCACGTCAAATGTATTACGTGCAACATACACTTCTAAAAGTCTATCTGCTTTGAATATTTCATAGCGCTGACATGCTGTCGGTGTGACATCAGACAGACCTACGAGTACACACAATGTACGTTACAATGCGGTTTTGGATTATTTACGAACACGTTTTCCAATGTCAACATTTTCCGGCCAATTCGTTTCCCGTCGCAAAGCGCACACACACAAACAAACTTGCAGATTTTCCCCCTTTATTATTCCGAACGATAAATCAACGTCTTTCGCGGGATTATTCTAAGCATTCTCTTTCACAACGACCGTCCGTTTGTCGGAAAAGTTAATGTAGAGGCTTTTTTTGAGCTGTTCGGTTTTTGCGCAGTTCTTTTTGCGTTGTGGGTGAGTTTGTGTTATTGTTTTTACTTCTCGTTTTTTATTTGTGTTCATCGGGATGAAAACAAGTCGGAGTACATTGAAATAGTTGGCTTATTGCATTAAAGAATAAAGACGGCATGATCTCATTAACACAAGATATTTTCAATGGAATTATTTCAGATTTATAACTTTTTATAAATTAACGATAATTTCACTATTATTTCTGGGTTTCTTAATAGTATTCATATCAATGATACTATTTAGTAATGGAATATTTTTTTGTTTCAATATTTTCAACTATAAATCAACAATGGCAGTGGAGATAAAATAACCTTAGTTAAGCTACATTATGTTTTATGAGTTTCAACTTAGTCACAATGCGATAATAGCAGCTAAAACATCTGTAATGCAATGGGCAGGGCCTTTAAATTTATAAAGTGTAAAATGTGATTCTTAAAATTTCGTTCCGGATTCCATTAGTTCTTAGGGGTTGTTAGTGAGGATATTAGTGCTGCCCTCAAAAGAGGTCCGAGATAAAAGCTCAACGTGTTGACAAGCTGGCGCAGGGATGATGTTCGTGGGGGGTCCTCAGAGGTATAGTAGGTAGCGTGGCAGCTAGTGTACAGCGGGAGTTGCTCCCTCTCTGCTACGGTGATGCTCGTATGGAGGAGTTCCCCTCGGGACGTGAGTGCCCATGACAGTATGTTGTCCGCGGGTGGCAGGCGTCTACTGCTCTCTTTGAGTGGCTGCTTGTGACTGGTGACATTCTCCTCGTCTGAGTCCAGGGCTGCAAAGCTTGCTGACAAATCACAATTATACAGTGATCATCCAGCCGATCGCTGCAGTCGCCTTTAGGAAGTGACATTCGCTTGATGGGCACTGTCCAAGGCCGTGTTGCATTGCAACGGAAATCTTGTGGATCCGGTGATTTATTATATCCATGACCGTTTCGCAACAAAGCATTCTCTCAATGGCGGAGAATATTTACAGTAAGAACAAAACTCGTGTTATTTATGTGATTTTCTAGTCGTAACGAGGGCTTTGTGTGTGATGCTTATTCTTTACGCTATTGTCATGTTTCTTTGTTGATGGATAATCATTTTGGTCACAGTAAGTTAACGCAAGTTTTGAGAAAAAACCGTCTCAAGCATAGGCATCTGTGTGTGGTCACCACACGATATTTTCAACCCTTAATCAATAATTGTAGTGGAGATAAAATAATCTCAATTAAGCTATAATGTTTATGAGATTCAACCCGGTCATAATGTGGAATATCACAGCTGTATGTCATTAAATTAAATTAAAAGTATCAAATGTGATTCTAAAAGTATCGACACTGAATATCTACGTAAAGGCGGGTAGTACTTAGAGGTTGTTAGTGAGGATATTAAGGCTGTCATCAAAGCAGGTGCAAGATTAACGATACAGAAACTAGCATGAAAGCTCAAAGTGTCGCTTATATTAGGTCATAGACACTTAAAAAATAGGAAATGTATTAATTTGCAGAATATAAGTATCTCATAAGTCTGAGGAAAACAGCGAATAACAATATTCTAGAACAGAAAGATCTACTTTTGAGTCGAATTATTACTTAAGATTAGAAGTGGATCCTTTACTTTAACATGCAACGTATGATACCAATCAATCCCAATTCCAACCTCGAGAACAGGATTTCACCGTAATTCATTATGAATTATTGGATTATAGGC